>NW_027506869.1:442500-617500 GCF_052324685.1 Brachyhypopomus gauderio
GACAGCACGGACGGTCTCTCTCATATCGGCTTTGTTACGGGGGCCACTTTAATGTTCTACACCTGAAACTGACAAAACGAAGACTTCTATCACTATTGCTATGTTTTCCGGTATCACTTCTCCAGTCTTCTCTGGTATCACTATAGCTATGTTCTCTGATATCACTGCAGCTATCCTTTCTGATATCACTATAGCTATGTTCTCTGGTATCACTGCAGCTATCCTTTCTGGTATCACTATAGCTATGTTCTCTGGTATCACTGCATCTATCCTTTCTGATATCACTATAGCTATGTTCTGTGATATCACTGCATCTATCCTTTCTGGTATCACTATAGCTATGTTCTCTGGTATCACTGCATCTATCCTTTCTGGTATCACTATAGCTATGTTCTCTGGTATCACTGCAGCTATCCTTTCTGATATCACTATAGCTATGTTCTCTGATATCACTGCAGCTATCCTTTCTGGTATCACTATAGCTATATTCTCTGATTTCACAGCAGCTATACTTTTTCTGATATCACTATAGTTATGTTCTCTGGTATCACTTCAGCTATCTTCTCTGGTATCACTATATCACGTCTTCTCTGGTATCCACATGGGACAATCCATCTGGTACACATAATTGGTGATACGTTTAAAACATAATTTTTGCTTCAAAACAGAAATGAAGCATTTCAAGGAAAATCAAATAAAGCTTGTTATAATAAAAAGGACTTTGTTTAATATAACCTTTACATCAAAGTATTCTTTTGTTTTTTAAGAGGAGGTCCTTTGTTTCTGTTTATTAGAAGCTGTAAACATCCAGGCCTGACCTGAAGCGACGTGCTACACCATATAATACTCAACGGCACTTTTCTCCATTCTATCCTCCTCCTCATGGCGACAGGTCTTTCTTCAATTCAGAAGCTGTTATTTATCCATCCTTATGCACCTCCACTATACTTGGGCATTGTTAAACCATGAATTAGTCATCTGGATGTTCCTAGGCTCTGGGGCAGAGCGTGGCACGGGCCAACCACTCCCTGCGTCCCTTGAGGGACGTGGACAAACATCTCAGTGCAGGAAGCTGTCAAAATGGAGGGCTCCGATTCCGACCCACTCTCGTGCCCCTCCTGGAAAGGGTCAATTAGTGCCGTCCATGCAGAAAATCAGGAAACGGTGGAACAAGTTAATTGGGATCAATCTGCTCTGAGCTCTGCGCCCTCCCCTGGGCCTGGGGGCTTAGGTGAGCTGGATCTGACAGCGATTACTTCAAAGGTTTGTTAACCAACAAGAAGCCTCATCATGAAGAGGCTGAGCTGAGTGCTGCTATGACTGAGGAGAAGATCCAGACATTGTCCTAGACGTTCAAACGCTGCTCAATTCACACTGAGAGGAATCTCGAAGGCATTTTGCTGTGGATAACGACGACAATCTCACCAAAATTTTTGAGAGAAAGATCAAATTCTCGCGAGCACATGCTGGAAGCAACAACTAAACGAAATGCGTAAAATCCGAGACTGCTCAGACTCACAGTAAGTGCCCAGGACAAACCAACTCTTTAGACCATAATAGATTAAATGGGCCCATAAAATGAAGAGAAACACGGAACGCAACCTCACTACTTAAGTTTCTCTTAATGAAATCAATATCTTGGATGTGGGCCCATGTCCTAATGCAGGGAAAAGTAGATTACACTGCCTTGAGTGCCAGTGTAATTAAATAAGGGCCCCACTGTATGCGGCTGCACAAAGTTCTTCAGAATCTCATTTACTTATTTATTAAGATTCGGTCCATGTATGAATATTCATCTGAACAGATTCTAACTGAGCTCTAGGATTCCTGCTTCAGCCGTACATGAGTATAACATTCTTTCTGCGTCTGACTTAAATGTATACTTCCTCCATATAGGCTGGCTTCCTTCCCCAGAAAACCCTTCCGACATATTAGGTTGCAGCGGCCTATGAGTGAACGCCCACCCGGCTGGGCGTGTTGGGCGTGGCGGGCTGATACTCACGTCGGGGTATTCTTTAACAGGCACATACAGCTTCTCCTGCAGCTGCACGACGGGGCCGACGGCGTCCGGCAGCTCCGAGCTCCTCTTCTCCGTGCTGCCGTTTAACGTGTCGTTGTACATGTCCTTCCGTACCCTGCTGATCTCTGCAAGAAACGCAAGCCACACGGATCCTCAGCCACCATCGTCACAACGTAACAAACACCACCCGCTTTTCGTTTGCGCAGAATGAGAGGCGGAGAGGCAGTGGGAGGCCCGTTAATGATCTCCGGGTTTACCTGTCGTACTGACTAGCCCTGATGTTGCGGTGTGCTAATACGTAGCTCCGTCCACACCGCCCACATTCTCTAGAAATATGCATTAGAAACACACCGTGGGCGTAGAGGAAGAGACTGTAACTTCAGCAATGGCCAGTTTCCGCCTGCAGGACTACAGTGCTACTAGACTGCTGCTGGCTGCATATTTTTGGGTGGAGAGTAGCTCCCGAAACAGCACTGACACTGACATGTGTTCAAACTCCGGCTACACCACAGTGTCTGATATTCATACTCATACCAGTACAACACCCACCACCGTTCCTCCACCCTGACAGCGCCAGCGTTGTTTTGATAATGGGCTTCCCTCCAAAACAACAACCAGTTCGAGTTGCACATCCAATATTGCCATCGGATCACCATTGAGTGAAGGTTCAACGCTGAGGTTTCTGATAAAGGGGGTGATGTGTGCATTTGAATAAGGCACCCAGTTCATCGCACACAAAGCATAGGTGAAACTATTTTTTTTTTTATTATTCCTTTATTTAGACAGGATAATCTCTTGAGGCTTACAGACTCATTTACAAGAGAGACCCGTTTTTTAAAAAACAACAATATAAAAAAGTTATACAAAAAACATATACATACAATCATTACAATTTACATGCAGTATCGCCAAAAAAATAAACTTTCATTTAAAACAAGTGCAAGTGCAAGTGCCTATAAATGTATTTTCCAGATCTTTCAGTATAACTTTAAACTCGCCAAGTGTAACCACTAGCAGGTGGTAAAACTAGCAGGTGTTTACGAGCTCCCCCCCCCGCACCCACACCCGTGACTTCTACAGAACCACACGGCCCGGGGCCTCAGCGCTTGGTGCCGGCTCATCCGTAGAGGTTCACCGTGTCCTTCTGTTACCGCCGCTCTGCTCTGGAGCGGGGGGGAGGGACGGCTGATGTAATTACGAATGACGCCTTCAGTCATTTAATGAAAAGGGCTCTACGTATCGTAGAGAGAGAGAGACAGGAGAAGAGAAAAATACCGGAGAGGACAGACAGACCGATAAAGACAGAATGAGAGAGAGAGAGAGACAGGAGAAGAGAAAAATACCGGAGAGGACAGACAGAACGATAAAGACAGAATGAGAGAGAGAGAGAGACAGCATTCTAATAAGGTGGGAAAGATCATTAAAACCACCAACTCTGTTAATATTTCATAAGAGACATTAAGTATCCTGGTCCCTAGCTGCAGCGGCTGTGCGTTGTGTAATTCTATTACTGGAGGATGAATTCTCTGGTGTAACTCTCAGGGGCACACCAAGGAGAGGGGGAGATGTAATTACAATGGGGATGGCTTGCTGCCACAGACACACTTTGACACACACACAGAGGTTCTCTCTCTCTCTCACACACACACACACATACACAAAACACACACACACACTCACTTTAATACCTGCCTCTTCCATGACCTCTTCGATCCATATTCCAAACTCCTCATAAGTCCTCTTTTATTTATGAGGACACCAAAATGACTAGCGAACGTATTGTGTAATTACTAGTGGTGGGGTGACGCGTCGACGTTATCGACGTAATCGACTACAAAAACATGTCGATTTGCAAAAACGTGCGTCGACGCCACAAAGATGGCCACGCCCACTAAAACCATGGCTTTCTCTGGGGAGCATGCAGCGGCTACAAAAACTCGCACACGAGCATCTAAAGTTTGGGACTATTTTGGACAGAGACCGAACAACGTGGTGCTATGTAAGCTTTGCAAAATTGAGATGGCTTATCACAGCAGCACGACTGCTATGCACGAACACCTGAAGCGCAAGCATCCCGGAGCACTTCATCAAGATAGCAGCGAAACACCACCGTACGTTCTGTTTTTAGGTAATCGTAAATTAGCACATTCACATTCATACATTGTAGTATTCACTACAAGTTGTTTTGCTAACTCTCTATATCGGCACGTGTTAAAACGTAATTTCTGCACTGTTGCTGTTATGGTAACATACTATAGTTATGCAAGATTGTTATTCGGGTCATTTTATATTTTTCTGTCTACTTTAATGGCCGGGTAGCGGTAAGAGAATAGATTAAACTAACATTATAGCCTGTCAATGCAGACACGGTTTCGTCTTGAGGATTTCTCTTTTTTATAATTGTAGGTAAATCACAACTATTCAATTAATCGATTCATCGAAAAAATAATCGTTAGATTAATCGGCAAGAAAATAATCGTTAGGTGCAGCCCTAGTAATTACATCATCTCACGCCAGGTAAACAGAAACCAGGAAATTAGTCAGAGAGATTAGAGAGAAGAGCAACAGCACAGAGCACATACAGTATTAAAAGGGTATAACCCACAATCTGACCTCTAACCTCTAACCTCTCCTGATCAGATATGTGACATGCACACCCAGCTCGTCTTGGACAGGTACTTTGTTCGGCTAAACGTCTACTAAATGGCGTCTTGCGCTCATCTCAATAAATCGAGCCTAAAGGAGCCCCTTCGATGGCCGTAAACGGCAGGCATGTCGTTATCTGGGCTGATTAATGCTCTCGCCGTGACACGCAAGGCCGCGGCCGTGCGAGGGTGAGAGCCACCGGGAGACGTTCCTCCGTGGTGACCAGGGATGTGACGCTGGGCCATCGAGCAAGGAGCCGCGGAGGAGGGGGGGAGGGGCGAGAGGGGGGGAGGGGGGGGCGTCTTTGCTTACGCGTGTCCGCAGGGGCCGCTTACGAGAACGCAATTAGTCGGACTCTCGTTTTTATGGCCATGCGAGTCTTCGGCGGTTCCGAGGATGTGGCTGAAATACAGTGAGAAGATCTCACATTCACACACACCCCACCCCCACACACAGCTCTTAGATCTGCGCGGACTTCTCCACCATTTGATGCATTTCATTGCGTCTCTAGTTCCCTCTAACGAACCTAAGCTTCCTAACACTTCTCCTGTATGGCGACCGCACAAACCACAATAAAGGTGAGATTTGTGACTGGAACAGGGAATCGGCCTCGGCTCTATAAATACTCTAGTGCCGGCAGCCTAGGAAGGTAAATCCACCCGCCCTGCGTTGTGTATCAGCGTTGTGTACCCTCTCCCAGGGTCCTGGTGCGAGGCGGCGTGGTCGGAGCAGCAGGGCCGGGGATTAGCTCGTCACGAGACTGGAACCGGATCCGCCGAGCCCTTCGTCAGCCGTGACGCTTCAGAACGCAGCCTCATTCTCTCCGCTCTCTGGGACGCTGGGGATCCAATTATTACACCGGCACATAGATGAGGCTTCTCCCACTGAATCTCTCTCTCTCTCTCTCTGTTCCCTCTCTCTCATTCTCTCTGTCAGACCCCCCCAGACATCTCTCTCTCTGTCTCTCTTTCTCAGTCCCCTCTCTCTCATTCTTTCTCTATGTCAGACCCCCCCCCCCCCCCCCCCCAGACCTCTCTCTCTCTCTCTCTCTCTCTCTCTCTCTCTCTCTCTGTCTCTCTCTCTCGGTCTTAATCTCAGATAGTATACTGTGAAGAACTATAGGAAACTTTGGCACATGCACAGAGGGAGAGGACGTGCTTCTCTTTGAATATGAGCACGTCTGATGTAGAAAGTGGTTTCTGAAAGAGGCAGTGTGGCATCAGACGATGTGTTTGGAAGTGTATTAATGTGTCAGATGAAGTTTGTCTGTGAGAGGAGGTTTACTAGACGACCTGAGATGAGTGCTGGGGGTCTTGGCTATCAACCCGAGTGGACAGACTGTGTACTTAAGGTTATTTTCTTGGGGCTGAGTGGTGTCCTGGAGTCAGGCGAGGCACCAGAACTGAGGATGATTAAACTGTCAGTGGTGATTTATGAACGACGTTTATTACGTCGTTTTAAAAGCAGTTTTTAGTGATTTGTCAGCTTTCTTGCCCTCCGAATTCAATCACTTTCCTGTGCTGGCCTGAAGGGCTGAACGTGCTGCACCACTGAGCACGGCAGCAGCCACCTGCGCACATATGCCACAGAGACACACACACACACACATACACATACACACACACCACACACACACACACACACACACACACACACACACACACACACACACACACACACATACACACACACACACCACACACACACACACACACATACATACACACACACACACACACACACACACACACACACACACACATACACACACACACACCACACACACACACACACACACACACATATATACACACACAAACACACACACATACGCATATACATATATACACACACACACTCGCACTCACACACACACACATACACACACATATACACATATACACACACACACTCGCACTCACACACACACATATACACATATACACACACACACACACACATATGGATACACACACACATGCACAAACACACATACTGTACACAGATACATACACACACACACACACAAATAAACATAATAACCAGACGAAACAAGCACGCACACCAAACAACCCAGTCCAAACCAAACAACTACCACTCCCCCCCCCCCCCCCCCCCACCCTCGCCCCTGCCCCCACCATCATCATCATCAGCCCCATCATCTTGGACTCCATCCACTACAACCTCCACTTCCTTGACATTCAAAAGCACACCGCAACAACTCCTGCTGTGTCCTGTGACAGGCGCAGCTCTGGCGGGGATGTGACTGTCCGCGCCGTCCCCGGTAGAGCCTCCATCGATACTGCCCGATCCGTTTCCCTGTCAGCAGGACCATATCTGCCTCGCGAACCTGCTGCCGTTGCCCTCTCACATCCCACGTCATTAGCGCGGCTCGGGGCGAGCGGTCCCCTCGGAGGACGGCCCAGCTGGACCTGGGTCTCCCTCGCTCAGAGCTCCGCCCACCCAGCTGTTCTCGCTGCTCTTCGTCTGCCCGCCGTGGGATTCCACGTGACGGCTTTCTGATGCTGGTGGTTAGCGTAATCCTAATACAGTTTTTTGTATTCACCAAGACCCAGTTTCTGGAACCATGTCTCTTTTGTCACAACGTAACACACAGCAGCTAAAGCCACATACACGCACATACACAAACACGCAAAACATCTCACACTTTTGGAAAAAGCAAGCACGTCATCCAAAACTCTTCAGCCAAATTTTATTTTTTGCATTCAAACTCTAAACACAGACATCAGATGAACTGCCCACTGAGTTTTTTTTGTGTGCAGTTTGTAGTCTGCTATAAAGGTTTGTCATTGCGCTCACATATACATGTATATTTGCATGAACTGTACTGCAAAACATGCTGTATACACTGTGATACATAGAAAAGGCTTAACAAAATTAGGCTCCATAATGTTTCATATTTGGCTCTTGCTACGAGATCTCATTGACATCACAGCCGATGTCCTCTCTGGCCAGACAGCGGGGGAAGGACCTTCTGGAGTGACGTGTCCACCCCATAATGCTCCCCCATTGATGTCACCACAAGCTTCCTCCATCACCTGGAGAAGGGACATGCAACGTTGGGATTGGCGACCCCCCTCCATACCAAACAGAACTCCACAGGAATGGAGAGTGTGGTGGAGGTGAAGCACAACAAATTGTTGGTGTTCAATGAACCGGTTTTGAGCAGCCCAACAAGCCCGGACTGTTCTGGTTCATCCCCCTGGTGATGGAGAATGAGTGTGTTGTGCTCTGTGTTGAGGAACTTGATGATGTGGACAGTGTTGTGGAGACTGAGAGGAAAACGCTGATGAACCCCACCGTTCCTGCAAATGGCTGCACAAGTTGTGATGTTGCCACCATTTTGCCCAGGGACTCTGACAACAGCACAGTGTCCTATGATGTTCGTTACAGTATTGTATGACAGTATGAAATGGACATAAAGTTGTCATCACTGTGTGGCACAGGACACTGTAATAAAGTATCAGTGAGGGGGCAGCACATATTCACTGTCGCAGGCCCGGTGCGGATAGGGTCACAGAGTGGATGCTGTGGCATTGTGGGTAATGATGTGCTGTTGTAGTTGTTGTAAAGGTATGCTATTGCTCTGTCCATATCGACAATGGTCTCTTTCTGTTCTGAGGTGGATAGCCGTCTTCGTGTACCAGCAAGGGGTAGTCTAGTAGTGCAAAAACATGATGTAGTATGTATAGAGGATAGATCTACTTATCTATTCTCATTTAGAAATGTCTGGATAATAATGCCACGGTGTACAGATGAGGCTTGTCCCTTTACCTCCACAAAACTCAATGCAACAAAAGTGGTTCTGATCTCATCCGTTATGCAGTATTGGACTCCATTGTTGTGCAAACCAAGATATGCAACTGTTGGACTCTTCAGAGGGCATAGGCTGTGATTATTAAAGATTTGCACTAAAGATACTGAAAGTGTTTTTACCAGTGAGGACTGGGTTTGGATAATTGGTAGGCGAGTGTGGCATTTACATTGCAGTGTTTTCCAACGGAAACACATGGTTTTCAGTTTTGAATATCGTGGCTAATGTAGAGAACTGTGTTTAATGTTTTGCAAAAAGTGTGTTTTAGAATTGCTAAATGAGTCTAATGCAGAGAATGTGCTTAAGGTTTAGCGGACCAGGTCAACACATACATCAGTTAGTGGTTTCCAAAATGGTGCCAGTACCAGTACCAGTTTTAGGGTCTGAGCGAATAAACAAAAACAGTAAAACAGCTGCCGGATCGCTGGAGCCCGGCCCGGCCCAGCCGGGAGGAGCCGCACAGCCGCTGTCCATGGTGTGACATCACAGGATGTGAGGCGTGGGAGTGTGAGGGGTGGAGAGACTGGGGGGTGGAGGAGTGGAGAGGCAGTTTGGGGGGTGGGGAGTGGGTTTTGGACACTATCACTGCTGTGGGAGGTCCACACTGGCAGATAGGAGGCAAGAAAACGAGTGGAGAGAGGGAGAAGAGATAGAGAGGGGATAAAACGAGAAGAGCGTCGGGTAGAGGCAGGGAGGCGGTGTCACAAGGCCAAGCGTTAAAGGCAGGGCCAGCTAGGCAGGCGAGCGGAAAATAAAAGAAAGAAGATTAAGTGATAAAAGCAAAAAAAAGAGAGAAGACCGACGAATAGAAGAAACTACGGGCCGTGAAGGGAGAGAGGAGAAACGAGGGACCGGACCGGACCGGACCGGACCGCAGCCCAGACGCAGAACAAACGACGGTCCGAGCTTGGCGGAGGCAGGAGGAACGGGGAAGGGCGAGGAGAATCAGAGCCAGCGGGGACTGGCGAGGGACCGGCAGAGCAGGGACGATTAGGCGTGAGCCGGTTCTGCTGGTCCAGTGGGCGTGGCGGGGACGGGGTGAGAGACAGGGAGAGCTGGGGGAAGTGACACCCCTCTGTGTTTGTAATTACGCGGCGCTGTCAGAGGCGCGGGCCACGCGTCGAGCGGGAGCGGGGAGGGCGCGGCCTCTAACAGGGACGCCATCTGGGCGTGCGCACAGCGGCAAACGGGGAAAAAGGCGGTGGGAAACCTCGAAGACGACCCGCTGCTTCCGCACGCACGCACGCTGCAAACGCAGGCGTGCCCACACACACAAGCACGCACGCATGTGCCAGCTCGTCCTGCGGCTCTTTGTGTGCACAGACACAGAGAGGATGGAAATATAAGAGCGTAATCAATTCAGGCGGAGAAGGTGAACAAAGTCCAGTGAAACCAGCACGGTTTTGGTGTGTATTCTGAGTACGCGGACTGATGACACGAGCTCTGGTTAGGTGTGTGTTGAGTGTTCTGAAGGATGACACATCTTCAAGAGAGGAACACGAGGAAACTGCTGTTTGTTAATCACTCCTGGCCATCAATAATCACACTCACATTTACAGCATCAGAAGAATCAAGTACTGTCAGTAAAGAGAGCACAGGACAGAGCACAGGACATAATACAGGACAGAACACAGGACAGACTACAGGACAGAACACAGGACAGACTACAGGACAGAACACAGGACATAATACAGGACAGAACACAGGACAGACTACAGGACAGAACACAGGACAGACTACAGGACATAATACAGGACAGAACACAGGACAGACTACAGGACAGAGCACAGGACAGAGCACAGGACAGAATACAGGACAGAACACAGGACAGACTACAGGACAGAGCACAGGACAGACTACAGGACAGAACACAGGACAGAGCACAGGACAGACTACAGGACAGAACACAGGACAGAGCACAGGACAGACTACAGGACAGAGCACAGGACAGATTACAGGACAGAGCACAGGACAGCTCTGCTCTTCCAGCAGGAAGTTGAGCGGTTTAACAGGAAGGTGATCTGTTTCTGTTCCCTCCTTTCACCGCACAAGTCACTCAATGATCCAGTCCAGCCAGTCACACACACGTGACCCCTGAATCAGTCTCCCACTGCAGGTCTCACTCATCACTCTGAAAACTGTTTAACGGCACTGTAAATAAACGACGACTCGGCGGTTAGCGTTCGCCTCAGCGGACGGCTAATGCCGGAGAACGTTCCGGCGAATATATGGATTGTGGGTAATGAAGGCTAACAGCCGCGCGGGGCGGCAGGAGTCGGGGCGAAGGCGGAGGTCCTTCGCTGTGGAGGAGTACCACTCACACGGGTCATTAGACACGCACGGCTCCCGGAGCGGACGCCTTTCGGGTCGAGGCGCGATTGCACGCGAGACGAAGGAGGGGGAGACACAGAATAGGGGAGGCGTTCATGGGCTTCCTCCCAGAATGCACTGAGGGTGGGTGCGCGTGGGACGTGCTTGCTCCGTTGACGAGGGGAGGGGCGATGGACAGGTGTCAACACTGTGGAGCAGGAAGATGGATGCGTCGTATAACAGACCTCTGGAGTACGGAATGATTTCGGCCCTGTTAAGAGTGCGGGGCAGCACCTTGCTCTGGGCGAAGGATCCCGGATGTGCTAGAGGTAACAGATGGCACTTTCCATCAGAAAGAAGCAACTAAGGGTTCTACGTGTGCTGCTTTGTGAGTGTGTGAGTGAGTGCATGTACGTGTGCGAGTGTGTGTGTGTGTGCGAGTGTGTGTGTGTGTGTGTGTGTGTGTACATTTTTAACAGTTGCTGCCTCAGGACGTGCTGACACAAAAGAAATGATTCTCATCGTGAGGCTCTGATATGCACCGGGAGAGACATTGTGCCAGCCTGCCCGGGGAGTCTGGGATACGAGTCCCTCTGTCACTGGAGCCCCCGGCGTCTTGCTAGCCTCAGGCCGCTGGCTGCAGGCCTCACCTGGGACGTGCACACAAACAGCGGGAAAACCGAGCAATCGGGCGAGAGAAGTCAGCTGGCTCCTCCCACTCACCGGCTCCTCCCACTCACTTAACCGCCCCGCGCGGCCACGAGTTGACCCGGTCAGGGGTCAACAGCTTCACGCCAATGGACAGGCCGGAGCAGACATCACCCGCTCTCAGCACAAAGAACGCCCTCGCCACTCCCACCAGATGATTGACAGGGCTTGTCACCTGCATCCGAACTGCTGCTGTACGAAGTGTTTGGTTCCGAGTGGGTGTGCGCTGCAAAAATATCGACAAAACCCAACAAATAAAATGGGTCAAGGGATCAGCACTTTTGCAGGCCTGGCACAGGTCTGACTGATAAAGGCCAATTATGGATTAAGTTTCGTTAATGGGAACATTTTTGGCTGGAAACTGACATTCTATAAAAATGTGAGCGAGTCATTAGCCTTTAACAAAGGATTAAGATGCACATTTGGCTGGTAAAGGGTATGAGCTAAATCACAGCAAGGTGAATCGATCATTACTCTGAGACGGCTGGATGGCTTTTTATCTATATTAAGCAGATGAGTCTAATGGATGGCACATTAGGGGGTCCCTGAGTGTGTCCTTTTAAAGGTGCCCGCCCGGGCCCAGGGCCGCAATATTTGAGAATCATTTAGAAGTGGTGGTGTGTGTGTGTGTGGGGTGGGGGGGAGGTGGTGGGTCTAATTAAATGTCTCTCATGCACCTTGAACTTTGTGCTGCTGACGATGGTAAACACATCAATCTTTTTAGTTCCTCAAGCAACAACAATCCTACGTCGGCCAAAACATTTAAGGTAGTATTTGTAGCAGGAAGGAAAATAGGCCTCGTACACACATGGCCAGACAGGCACACCGACACCGTCGTCAGACACAAAGAAGCATCTTAAAAGAGTAAATATCAGGCTGTGCTTGGGCTACACAATATAGCATTTTTAATTATTAGCACAAAATGACAGCAGAATTCCCAGAAATACCTACAGTTCATCCAGATCCACTGCAAATAACACTTCAGCTCCATCGAGTTATGTTCAATCTTGGTAATACTGATACAGCAGAATGCAGTGCTTAAATTAGCTCCCTAACTAATCATAATCTTTTGATTAGGTTTCTTAAGGAGCTTTGAGTTTACTGAGGGATCTCAGCGTGAATGAGCAAACGTCACTCCCATCATCCAAAAAAAGCGGAAGCAGCTCAAATAACGAAGACCAGTGTTTAAGCACGTCACATCGCGGCATTTAAATATTTATATATACGGCAGTTAAATATATCGCCAGATATATGGCATTCAAGAAATGTAACGCTATTTGAGAAGTGATATTGTTATCCACAATGTGCCCTAAAATACATAAAGGCAGATTAAGCTTAGACTATATAGAACCTCCCTCTGTAAGTCAGCCTTTACAGACCAATTCAGCTCAAAATGAACCACACTCTATATCTGGAGAAGTGTTCAAAGAATCTAAATGATCATGAAAACAAGATGGCTGACGTGTCTTGATGGACATGTCTCCACAGAAACGTTGCGAATCATTTAAAGAGCGGCACTCCTCAGAGGCCAGAGACCAGGATGGTGTCAGACAGGAGAGCAAAAGCAATTGATATAAATGTGCTCAGACGCTGCCGTTTCCTTTTCGCCCTCTTACCTTTAAATCAATACGGCTCTGTCTGTCACCATAGACTCTATTCACATTCCTCTCTGCCTCTCTGCGTTCAGGGCTCCACTATAGCAGCAGGCCCGGAGACTTACTCAGCACTCCGTGAGAGGCCGTTTCAATTACACAGAGTGCTTTTAAAATGAGAGATGAGAATGCATTATAAAGCACGACGTTGATGTATTCGCTAATAATGACGGCATCACAGGAAGCCGGCCGTAATGATCAGCAGTAATACAGAGGGCGGCTAACAGAACTGGAATTGGGGCAGGGAGAGGAGGAAGGAACTTGATTGATTTTCCCTTTAAATTAGGTGTTGTGTCAAGAGTATGAATAAAGAACATGACTCTCTAACCCTGTGACCTTCACACTGTCAAGTATTTACTGTGTGTGTGTGTGTGTGTGTGTGTGTGTGTGTGTGTGTTTGTATTTACTGGGGGGTGAGTGTTTTGTGTGTGTGTGTGTGTGTGTGTGTGTGTGTGTGTTTGTATTTACTGGGGGGTGAGTGAGTTTGTGTTTGCGTGTGTGTTTATATTTACTGGGCGTATGTGTTTGCGTGTGCGTTTACATTTTCTGGGGGTGAGTGAGTGTGTGTGTGTGTGTGTGTGTGTGTGTGTGTGTGTGTGTGTGTGTGTTTGTGTGTGTTTGAGTGTGTGTTTACACCTCCTCTTTCAGATGTGCTCTTTGCACCTCTTCAGTTACTCTGTAACTGGGGAGCTATGATCTTAAAGGAGGTTAAAAAGTTTGCCAATTACAAATAGCCAGACCTATGATCTTTGATTCTCTTTAAGCCTCGAAAATCAATAGCGCCCAGGCTGAATTACCTTCAAACACAAAAATAGCCACTGCATGGCGTTCAGACTTCCTCAGAATATCATGGCTGGCGTAAAAAACCGTGATGAGCACTAGAAGACCTGACTGGTGTTGACCTCTGAATAGACTCTCACTGCTTTGTAGCCTACCACAGTGAAACCACATTCCAATAACACAGCAGCAACTTCTCAGTTCACACCATTACAGCAATGTCCAAGCTACAGAACAACTCACTAGTCAACGACAAGTGTCACTTGATTCCAGTGTTTTACTGCTCATGCTAAAAGGGCAGTGAAAACCGTTGAGGCAGAATGAACGTAACTGGTTTAGACCATAACCAGTGTCATTCCAAATAGCCAATAACTACGCATTTTAGAAAACTGTATGCTACGTGATGTGTAATGCCATTTTAACTGTGATTTTCCTCAGGCCCTATGGTTTTAGCTTATTAGAAAACTCCCTGGAAAGCTATCTAGCCTCTCAGACTGTGTGTCTTCTTGACTAGCTTCTTAGCTAGCAAGATGTGGATGCAAACTAAAGGATAACTGCTAAGAATGCTAGCTAAACTATGGCAACTTGATACCTTGCTGGCAGTCTTACAGTGTCTGAGAGGACGTGTTTGTGGTTTTGTTTTATTTTTCTTTCTTTTTTACAGTGGTCCATTTTTACTTGTTGACATTAGGGGAAAAGAACCAAAACAAAACAAAAAAAGAAAGAATTGCAACTGGCACAGGTGATAATGTTTCCTCTGAGGAGACTGTAGAATGACATATAAATGCACTGCGTCTGAGTCTGAGGCAGATATTAAAGTGGAATAGTACATGACGGCTGCCTGTGAGGGACATAATAACATGGAATAAATATGTTCCCAGTATGACTGGTGCTTCTGCTGATATACGGGACAGTGATGTTGGACACTGGTTTATCCTAAAAAGTGTTTTGAATAGATACTGTTTCCTATTGTGTGTCCTAATAACTTTGTAAATGTTGTGTTTTGATGTACCGGGAACAGGACGTTTAGACTTAAACTGCAATCACGCCTGCTACGATTCCGCTGACCGCTGCAATACGTTCTTACATGCCTGCTCTTAAAGTCATTTTCTGGCAGGCTGTCAGCAAAGATACCATTTGGGGCAACCATGTGCTTTTGGTAACAGTCCACCCACTGCTTGTTAACCAATCACTTTAATCTCCGCCTGTTGTCTGTTAATCTATTACATTCGTTCTGCCTACATTCAGAGCAGTTTTGGGTTATATCGAACATGAGCCGTTTCCCTCATGCTCTGCCAGAGAAGAGGGTTTGAGCTACTTGATTGTCATTAATGACGCCATTGTTCCTGCCTGCTAGAGCAACTGGTTCTTTGTGCTTGATGGCAAAGCAGTAATTGAAGCCCTTAATTTACCTCAGACAGTCTGTGATCTCAATTTGTCAATGCACCGACTTTAACTGAGGTAAAAAAAAAAAAAAGACAGAAGATACTAAGAAAGTATCCTTTGGTAGTACAGGTGAGATCTTCAGGGCATTCTCCAGCACTCCAGATCTTCTGCTCAATGAAAAACCTTTAACTCGTTTCCACAGCTCATTTCCTCTTCCTGTCCCCATAAAGTGAGGACAGTATCGCTATCCAGATAGGACGACCACTTCTCAACTAGGCACAGTATCCAAATCAATTCAGGAAAAATCGACTTTGACCCCTCTGTAACTCCTCTGAATTAATGAATTACTCCAATTAAGTGATGAATGCAGCCACTTAGGCTAATTGTTAGAGGATCCATAAAGGGCTCTCGGGTCCCCATGGGGCTTCTGGGAAGCTTTGGAAAGAAAAGTGTATTTTGCTTTTTAGCAGTCAAAGTCATCAGAATCATTCCTCTGAGTGAGATTATCGGTCCTTGGCAGGCCTTTCATCCTATCTGACTCTCTGGGTGCGATTAATGATCCCTGTTAGAGAGCTTATCCTGTCTGTGTAGTGATACAGTAGCTGGAACAGCTGGACTGGGCCTGTTTCTCTGGGTAGCCACTCCTGTGGTAAGGTTGTCATTCATCAGTGGATTCCAAGGACATATTGATTCGAACTCTGTTCTTCTGTTGTGGCCGACGGCATACAAAAAACGAGTACTGGTAGTAATTAATGACTTAATAGCTTAAGGTAGATAGTAATAGCTTAAGGATTAAACATCTTAAGGTAGTAGCTTCAGCACTGGGGCTGACAGGCATGAAGACACTCTTATTTCTAACATGTCTCAAATTCCTTACTGAAGCTCTTGAATTGTTGCAAACAATGAAACAAAGAAATTCTGTCAGCCATGTCTTCACTGTGTCTCTATCAAAAGTTGAAATTTAAATAATTTATTCAAACCAGAATAAAAAAAAGAGTCTTTTAAGGAACAATTTAATCAAAATGGGTGCAAATGCTTAACATTGCTTAATCTTCTATTTGAGATATATCTGATGTTGGTTATGTTGCATAGACTGAGTATTGCACCAACCCAGTGCTGAACATTCACTTCCTATTACAATACTTTTCTGGATGGTGACAGGACCTCTGGTCTCTAAGGAATTGTGCAGCACAGCTTAGCATTATGGGTGATGTAGAGGCAGCCGTGCCCCCCTCCCCTGATTAAATTCATCCCCTTTATTACGGCACGGAGTGGCTGCCTCAGCACGGCCGGCTGCCGCTGGTGGCCATCGAGGGCATTCGTCTGCACTAACGGGGAGGCCGTGCGGGGTCCGTGGTGGTGTTGTATGGGGTGGTGGTGGTGGGGGTAGGAGTTTACATTCAGCCTGCGCATCTAGCGCCCGCCAGCTAGCGTTCTCGTGGCTCACAGCTAAACATGCCTGGGCCGGTCGCCGTGCCAACACTTCCCTTCACTGCTGCATCGCCCAGGCGACCACAGCACCGCTCCACCCAGTGGCTTTGTTTGGGAAAAAATATTCAGCTAACTAAGCAAACGCTTTTAATAAGTAAAAATCTATTTAAATAAACAATTGTTAGAATAGCGCTTTTTAGGTGGCCAAAATAAGTTTTTTTTAGAGATATGCAGCTGATTAACACCTTCTGTCTTCTCCAGTGATATCAGAAGAGAAGAATGGATCATGCATAAACACACACACACACATACACACACACACACACAAGCTTTCACACTTAACCCCCCAACTTATCGAATATTACAATTCCAAACACCCTGCAGGGAACTAGCATACACAATTCCCATGGCGCTTGTGCCCACTTGTGAGATAACCCTGCATCGATGGTGCCACTGATCTTACTGTGATGTTCATTTTTCTGTTTTCATCTTCTCACAACAGCAGATATATAATAACGGTGCCCGGCAGGAAACCCCAGCTCAGAACCGTAGGTATGATCAATGTAGGGAGTCTGCACAGGCTGTAGATGATAATTCACACTCTCTCCCTCCTACGAGAGTGTAGGGGTGCTGAGCTTGGTGAAAAGCCGATAATTTAGCATGGCTTTGGTGATGTGATGGCAACTGAAGCACAAGTATAGAGACAGACACTGGATATATATGTGAAAACACTGTGCCCATTAGACCTGCTTCCATCTCCTGTCACATTGTGGGAGAGTGGATGGCTCTCAATATCAGTCTGCAGTTCTCACAAGAGGAACAGGCCGTGCCGCACATGCTGCTGCACCCGGACTTGGGCACGAGGAAATTAGGCCAGTGTGAAATACTTTTCACCATCGTTGACTTAACAATTTCTATTAATAGACGTGTAGGATATCCAGCTTGTTGTAAGTGCAATTTTTTAATGCAAGCATGCTCTTTATCTTTTTCTGTCCTCCTTCAACTCAACATGAAAAAGCACAGCAGAACTCGACTGTGTGAACTGAGTCAGGTTAGTTTGAGCAGGCCACATGACAACAGCTAGACTAGTCTGGGTGCAGGTTAAAGACAGGTGTAGAGTTAAAGTGTAGTGTTTCTTCTTAATAACAACTAAACACTATTTATATTCAAATGCAAACATGCATGCACTCGTGTGATGTTCATTGTTATCATTTTGATATCTCGGTGTGGAGAACAGGCTACCTTCATTCTAGTGAGAGCATTTAAATGAAACTAAGTTCGGTTTTAGGACTGTTCACTGTCAGATCCGCTACCAACCATGATTTGTTTATTAATCTTTTAAAAGCACAAAAAAAGAGAAAACAAATAAATAATGTTTCCAGATTCACCGTGAAGGTGGACAGTCTGGATCGCAAAGGAGGTGAAGCAGTAGACACCTGACAGGAGGAGATGGAGAGGAGCAGGAATCATCAGACTAATGAAGTACTCGCCTTGTTAAAATTCACAGTTCATTATGGCTTTAATATATTCAAACTGCATGAAAAAAGCCGGCAAAAACACTGTTTTCAATTAGCCTGCTGAATTTTAAGGTAGACTGGATACTTTGAATTAGAAGCTGGAGAATAAATAGACAAATTTAACAAAGAAATATATATAACTAGAAGGAACAACCATCTTGAAAACATCTAATTGGATTTCCATTGGTTTAAGCAGAGATGGACTGGGGAGACTGGTAGTACTGGTGTGTAGTGTTCCCTGTGTCTGCTCAACCAGTGCCTGGTGTGCATTCAGTGTGTAGTGGGTAGGACAGAAATTTACTGCTGAAATTCACAAGAACAATTTTAAGGTTGTTATTAAACTCATGTGGACTTACAGTTGCATTCAGCAATAAGAACTACGAACTACACTGTCATTTTCAGGAGTGAGTGAGTGAGTGAGAGAGAGAGAGAGAGAGAGAGAGAGAGAGTGTGTAGTAGATGATAACCAAGACATTAAATATAATCTCTGTAAAAGAAACCCAGCTGTAAGGCAATGTAAGGAAAAAAAAGAAATTCTTGCAAACAAAGTTTTTTTTTTTTGCTTTTTTAATAATTGTATTTATTTGTATCTGCTAAATCCATTTATATATAATACATCTCACACAGAACAGTTACCCTCAATACTACATCTCCATGGTGGTTTTTAATGAAAAAATATCAGATCTGTATTGGATTAGATATTGAATGACATTCAAATGCAAGATATCAGTATCGGATCGGAACCAGAACTATCATGCCATCTTTACTATCAGTGGTGTTATTTCTCTGGTGTTCTGTGTAGTTCAGGGTTCTGTGTTGTTCAGGGTTCTGTGTTCAGGGTTCTGTGTTGTCCAGGTCTCATATGGGAAGGGACACTGATCCTCACATGAAAATGCATCTTATTAACATTTGTGCAGTATGGGTCTATGCATATTGACACTTTCTATATTGCAATGTGTGCCTCAAATAAATCAATATCACGCGCTCCCTTAAAGCTTTCATTTACCGCAACACCACTCAAACCAACTGCATTTTACAATGTGTCACTCAAACGTCCCTGAAAATCAGCTGTACAAATAGGAAATGTGAATGATTCTTGAATTTCTTGTCAACTTTAAATTATAAGTACACAAATAACCATCTGTAGGTTCTCATGTACTGTATGGACAAAAGTATTGGGACACATATTTTCATCTTGTAATTCAGGCATTTCATTCAGTCCCATGGCCAGATATATGAAATAAAGGCCCCAGCCACGTCTGACTTTACAAACATTTATGAAAGAAAGAGCTGTTCAAAAAAGCTCTCTGAATTTGGCATGTAACTGTAAAAGGATGCCATTACAGTAAGTTAGTTTATAAAATTTCTTTCTGCTTAGATATTCCATGAGAGAGAGAGACTGTTTAGAAATCTTAGCACCTCAGTCTCAAAGTGGCAGACCACATAACGCTACAGAGCAGGGTCGCCGAGCACTTAGTGCGTATAAGTCGCCAATGTCCCGCTGACTCAATAACCGCAGAGTCCCACACCTCCTCTGGCATTAACATCAGCACAAAAGCTGTGTGCCTGGAGCTTCGTGGAATGGGTTTCCATGGCCGAGCAGCTGCACGCAAGCCTTACATCACCAAGCCCAACGCCATGCATCAGAGCAGTGGAGCTGCCACTGCACTCGGGAGCAGAGTGTTCTGTGGAGTGATGAATCACGCCTCTGTATTTGACGCTCTGAGAGATGAGTCTGGGTTTGGTGAATGCCAGGAGAATGTTACCTGTCTGACTGCCAACTGTTAAGTTTGGTGGGGGAGGGGTAATGCTATGGGGTCGTTTGTCAGGGGGTTGGCCGAGGACCTTTAGTTCCGGTGAAGGGAAATCAAAATGTTTCAGCACGCCAAGACATTTTGGCCAACTTTATCCTCACAACGTTGTGGGAACACTTTGGGCAAGAACCTTTTCTCTCCCAGCAGGACTGTGTCCCAGTGCACAAAGCAAGGTCCATAAAGGCATGGTGGGGTGAGTTTGGTGTAGAAGAACCTGACTTGCCCACACAGTCCTAAAACCTTAACGCCACTGAACACCTTTGGGACAAAGGTGTTCATTCAACATCAGTGTCACAAACGCTCATCTGGATGAAAATATCCAGACGTTCCCAAATCAACTCCCTAAAACCTTCCCAGAACAGTGGAAGCTGTGGGACTACAAAGGCGGGTCCAGCGCCATGTTGAGGCGTAATTAACACGTAACGTTTATGTGCCCCACCACTTTTGTGTTGTGTTTTTCATAAAGTGTACACTGTACTCTACCTCCACTCTACGTAGTAACAATGTTTCCATGGATAACTGCTGTTACTTCATTTTCACCATTTACTGACGGCCAGCAATTAGAAATGTAATTTTCATAATAGCTAAGCACAACGCAGAATCGTTCCTCAATTTATGACTGAATGATAAATGCACTAATAGGTGTATAAAGACAGGGGGAGCAATTTTTTTAAGTTTTGGGTAAATCCTTAAGTAGCTGAGCAATTAATGCTTGGATCTACTCTAAATAGAACATTCTAGGATAAACATTGATCACAGACATTAAAGATTATTAATAAATGTGAGACTGCGAACACTGACCTATCTCCAGAAATTCTTAATTCCATTAACTTAACAGTGGTTTACATGGACATTCTGTTAAAAATGTAGCTGCTTAAATATGGATTCTCTTCTTATAAAGACAGGGACTATCCTTTCTTGGGGGGCATGAACTCAGACGTTTTTATTTGTCTTTGACAAAAGAGAGAACACAAGCCCTCAAATCACTGCAAAGGTATAAGCTCATAAGAATGTACGCCTTTTTTCCCACATTTCCCTTTCACCTCTTCCCGACTGGGACTGTGCAGTCTGAACACAAAAGCAGTACTCAGAAGTCAGGATGGCGAGAGGAGCCTCTCCCTTCGACGCGGGGGTCACATTGTTTGAGAAAACAAACTGTTGCCCCAGTCGCCTCTAAAAGTTCCTTGGTCAGCAGCTCACAAAAGGTGTTAATTCCAAGAGACGGACGGATGGTAAAATGGTATAAGTTTGTTTTACGGTATGTTACTGACAAATACTGGTAATCCTTCGGAACCTCAACATTCTTACTATTGCGTTTTCAGCGGATTTTATACCCCCTTATGGCTCGTAGCCTGACGATCAATAAAACATTTACAGTCAGAGCACAAGAAGAAAGGCTCCGTTTGAACAAGTGATATATAAAGCCCATTAACAACTGTATAAAGTTGACAGCGGAGAAAGGATAAAAGGTTTCCATAAAGATTTAGAAAGGAGTCCCCTGGTGCCCCAGTACTCGAAATTCCCACCAGTAACTACAAAGCAATTCCCAGGACAACCAGTCTAATAGATAACCTCTCCAACCGAACCCAGTCGGAACTGTTTAATCACTCATCATATCTACATGACATGTGACAGCCTAAAATATTGTGTTGACAATAATACAAAACGCAAATACTGATAATATATTCCTAGAGAAACGTATGAATTCATTTGGATATGGAAGTTAATGTATCAAACTAATTTGTTGCAGACTCAAACAATATAGCGTAACTACTATGTGACACACAGTCATATTACAGACTGACCCAGGACAGTATCAGCACTTCGGTTCTTACATGTTAGTTTTGCAATGACACAACCTGTCCATAATAAAAAGTTCTGTTGTGCTGTATTTATTACTACTAATCTATCTATCTATCTATCTATCTATCTATCTATCTATCTATCTATCTATCTATCTTATATATATATATATATATATATATATATATATATATATATATATATATATATATATATATATATATATATATATATATAATATACACACACACACACACACACACACACACACACACGTGTCATCAAGACGTCAGTATAATCTTACACATAGGTTTCTAAAGTTGCCAGACTTGTGAGTGTCTGGGTTACAATATCATTACAGGTGTTCATTACCACGATGCAGAACTTGACCTGAATGTAATGACAGTTGTGATAATCTCATGGTACCTCGGCCAAGTTCTGCTTCTCCTACGAGTTCGGCGGGTTTCCTATGAAACTGGAATATGTGCATAAATATTTCTGTGTCCACTTGCCCAAACACCCGACGGTCTCAATGACACTCTGACCGGTTCTGTGTGTGTCGCTCCGAGCGTAAACTTGAGCCGAGATTTGAGCTGAACGGTGTCGCGAGTGGTTCGGTCCGCTCCGCACTGACCGAACCGTAGGCCGGTTATCTCAGACGACACCGTGGAGCCCGAGACCGCCAAAAGAACCGACAGACCTGGACACCTCGCCTGTCCAGAGACGAGCCCGGCACCGACGCCGCCGTCTCTAATTCTCCGTGTCGGAAGGCGAATCACACCGAACCGTCCGGACCGGCGTTGGGGGTAAGACGGTGTTATTATCTGTTATTACCTTCGTCGAGGAGCCGTTCGAGGTGGTTGAAAATGCCACAGAAGTTGGGCAGACTGCTCATCAGCTTCTTGTCGTTCATGAGCTGCATGAGGTAGTCTGGGCTCGGCTTCGGTTTGTCCTTCGTTTCCATTTCCCCCACCATATTCCAAGAAATCACAACTGACGCCCCGGAGTACACAAAAAACCCCCAAATAAATACGTTAAAGTATAAATATTAAATAAAGTATAAAAGGAGCTATGGAAAGAAACAAGTGTTAGTCGCACTTGGAGGGTCTCGTTCGTATGCGCAGTGAAAGCTGGTGTCTCGCGCTGCTGTCTCGCGCTGCTG
Organism: Brachyhypopomus gauderio; assembly: GCF_052324685.1. Lineage (NCBI taxonomy): Eukaryota > Metazoa > Chordata > Actinopteri > Gymnotiformes > Hypopomidae > Brachyhypopomus > Brachyhypopomus gauderio. The sequence continues at coordinate 465,562 of NW_027506869.1, forward strand.
TCAGTGTCTTTACGCGCCCGTGCTGCGATTCTCCTCAGACCAACAGGGCAGTGGACAAAAATCGAATTAAATCACACAAAAACAACACGTACATGGGGAGAGAGGTAGCCGGGTCCCTGTTCAATTTCCCCCGATAAATTCCACAAGTTTCTCCGAACCAGAAGGCAACTCCCCCGTGCCCAGCGCTCTTCTAAAATGTGTAATTTCGTGCGATTTGTCCTTTACTTCCTTTTTAGCGACAGTTTAAGACGGCGAATGTCCCTCTCCCCGAGTTGCCCAGAGCTTCCTGTGTGAGGAGTATCTGCTGGCACACTGGAAACGACTGTCCCTCCTGTCTCTCCCTCTCAATAACGGAGCTTTTTCACTACGACTGGCATTCGGTCCTCTGTGTCCGTCTAGCTCTGCTATGCCTGGGCTCGGCAGCCCGTCACATGATCAAGCTGCACAGTCGAGTCCCTCTAGCCCGAAAGCATGCGCTCTCCGGAACCGAGTGCAGAGGGAGGGAACACACACACACACACACACACACACACGCAGTTTTGAAATGAGTTACTCTGAGTTGCGAATGGATATCACAACCATTTATCAAGAGACTGCCCTCAGAGACGTTCACTTCGGTAGCATTTCAAATTGTCGGTGGTCTCTAATAGCTTTCCTCTAAGTATTTTATGTATAATCCTCTATACTAACAAAAGTCTCTCATCTGATGTTTGCGTTTCTGTGTTGGACATCAGTGGGCTATTGTATACACAGCTGGTCAGTAATAAGTGAAGTCTATGTTACTGTATTGCAATATTAAATGAACTGAGCATGTATTTAAGCAAACAGTGGACTAATATGTAGGATTTAAAAATAAATCATATTATCTTAATTCATTTGCATAAAATAAGTATGAATTTTTCCTTGTTAAATACTATCAATCACAACTAGCTCATAATTCATTTTAAGGTCAAATTTATGGCAGTCTGTTGCTGTGGAAAACAAACTGTCATGTTGTTTGACCTACAAACATAATATTTTTATGTCTTCCAAAACCAAAAGAATGGTACGAAAGGATCTCTGGTTGGGACAGCTATAACGTAGCCTACCACGGCCACTCCACAGAGGAAAACACAGCGGGCGTTTTCCAACCCCTGACATTTCATCGTCTTGTCCTTGCTCTTGTTCCTGGGAGGGCTGCTTTTATTTCCACTGGTGTCACCATTTTATTAAATTAACCATACTTTTATGTCAGTGGACGTTAAACTACTCCATCTACCTCTTATTGCATAGACCTAATCCTGACAGACCCTGCGTTTGTATCCCCTTGGCAAGTTTCATGGGAATGTCTGTGATATTGTGAGAATGTGAGAGAGAGGGACAAAGTGTGATAGAGTAAATGCCAGAGAACATCAGAATGAATCACGGTGAAAACAAGGCCTTTATCTCAATAGAGAACTTCCTCAGAGGTGCTAAGCATTACAGATGGAGGTTAGAGCCCTGTGAAAATGCCCTGCTTCTACGAGGCTGTGACCGACCCTCATCCAAAGGGTTAGTGAACAGAATGGTCATTCTTATTTGTACTTCTAACGGTAATCACAGCTATTCACATTAATAGTAATGTATCATTATTAATGAGACTGTATGGAATAGATTATATGCAATATGTAAGAATGTGTTACATCTGACATACTACCATTAAAAACTGATATAATAACAATGCATTATTTCTGCCTTAGCGCAGGTGTCGCTGTATTTTATTAACCATTCGCACTAATATGCTAATTGGCACTAAAGTTGCTTTTCTGCATAGTAAACAGAATTAATGAATGCTTACATCCCTTCATTAGAACGTTAGTATAAATACTTGAATTGAATTGAAACGTCGTGTTTTGTCCTTTCTGTTGTCATGCAGAGAGCTTCTCACGCCCAGCGCTGCCTGCCTTTTAAATATGTCCGTAAAAACAATCATCCCGGCCTCTGTTTGATTTCCCATATTGGCCCATCAGATGCTTTCTCATGAAATAAGAAAGAAAGAAAGGAAAGAAAAGGAAGGGAAGCAGAGGCAATGTTTTAGAAAGTTCTGGAAAGCAGTGTGTGGGGGGGGGGGGGGGGGTAATGTGTGGAGCACCCTGCGGGGTCAGGAGGAGGAGGGCTGGTGGCCCCGTCCCTGACGGTACGGAAACAAATGTCCCTCCAGAACAGGAAGGGATTGTCCAGGTCCTGCCCAACACCTTTTCATCCTTTTGTAGCGTCCAGCACTTTCTCATGCAGATCTCCTTGGCCGAGGAGGCCTGTGTTTGGGCACCTCGCTCGCCCGCGCATAGAGAGCGCAGATGGGGGTGGAGCTGGAGGGGGTGGAGGGGTCTATTTATCCTGCACTCTTCCTACTGAGAGAGGCTGAGCCCCCACCCTCCCTCCACCCTCCCCCAGCCTGTGCCCTTCGCTCACTCACAAAGTGACGGAAGCCTTGTGTGAGAGCCAAGGAGTCACGTTAATGAATGCATTCCTGCACACACGCATCTCGAAACCAGGCAAAGAGCAGACCCGTCCGTACGGCCGGACCGGCACAGAGGAGACTCTCTCAGTCTCGGCCTCTCTTCTAAGGTCTTACTGTCTCGCTCTATTAGATTGTTGCATATTCTGTTCATCTCTCTTTACCTCTATGCAGCTACCTTTATATCTCTCCAGCCATCTCCCTCCATCTTCAGTGAATCCCCTTATGAACCCACTTCTGGAGAGGGCGTTTGAGCCAGTGTGTGGGGTGGAGACGAAAAATAAAAACAACCCATAAACTGATGAAACCAGATCTGGTTGGAAGAGTGTAAGATGCTCACCATGGTTACTCCATGTTTACCATAGACACCATGTTCAATTTAATACTGGTCCTTCGCAAACATGTAAAAGTTCCATAAATCTTCCCTACATAATATGAATGAACTTTAAAGGGCTGAAAATGTGGTAAATCAATAGTGTTGACTCCACAAACATATGGAATCCGTGCAATTAGGTCCTTTAACTGGTGGCGAACCAAATCCCTTCAGTCGTGACAGATCGAACACATTAGCAACAGAGCCACAAAATATCAATAATAATTTCCAAAACTCTGCTCCAAGGCTCATTACTAGTGCAAAATGCATTATTAAATTTGATCGTGCTATACAAAATTAAACCAGACGTTAGATTCAGTGCGACTTTAAAAGTCCAACAAACGCAATTTGCACCCGTCAGGGAGACTTGGTTTGTGGCCGTGCGCACGGCAGGCTCTGGGAGCCTCCGCGCGGAAGCTTCCTGTCCCATTTCACGCGCCCGTCTCCACGTTTTCTCGCTTTCTCTCGTTTCTGTACACAGAATCGTGCTGCGCCGATAAAAGGGGGAACTCATGTGAGATTCAGCATCAGAGGATTGGAATGTGGGCTATTTAACGCCAGAGTCAGACAATCCCTCTCGGTCGGGGGACACCCCCCTCACCCCTCACCCCCCCCCCGTTTGCCACAGCCAGGACCGCCTGGCTAAATAAATAGAGAAGTAATTAACAGAGCACCAAGAGTGTAAGCTTCTATCCACAAGACATGTCATCACAATGATTTAGAGGGGGGGGGGGGGGGGGGGGGGGGAGAAGAGGGATATTGGCACAGAAGGAAAGAGGGAGAAAGACGCAGTGGAGACCGAGGGTGCCAGCCGGGGTAGGACGGGCTTGACTGCGGAGAAGGAGAAAGAGAGAACGCTGGGAAAACGCGAGAAAGCAAGAGGCAGACACGGATGTCTCGAGACAGCAGTGCATGGAACGGGTTCAAAGCCGAGGAGCGACGTTTATTAGAGAAGGGCTCAAGGGCACGTCTGTAACGGAAGAATCGAGTCTATACAGTAGAATATACAACAGGGTCTAGGAGAATTACGGTTTCAACGATGTATAGTTGTCTGTACATCAAAACACAACAAAACAAAGGGTCCCAGAGACGCTACTCTTTAAGGCACGTAGTGAAATAACCTCTCCAATGTCAGATAAGTGCCTTTAGCTTCGGGTGCTTTTGTTTCCCGTGGTGATCCTGCACTCTGGGTACCTGCTCAGCGGCCAGGAATCTCAAACTCAGCCCCAAGTTTCTTTAACCTCTGCTACCTGTTCCTGGAGTTCTCAAACACATCATAAAATATACATTTCTCGTGATGTCTGAATTCTGTTTTGAACTGAGATCTAGCCTGCAACTGGGTGATATGAATATGAATGGATGGGAACAGAAAGCTTCTCTCCAAAAGCACTGCGTACCAGTTTGCTATATGACAAATGAAAAGAAAGTCCCTTGTGAGAAGATGGTATCATTCACACAGTGTGTGATGACACAGCATTGGCAGTAACAATACTCTTTTTTAGCTTTCTCCACAATGTAAAGTGAGAGACGATATCATGTGTTGGCATCAGTACGGGCGCTATTACAGGCTGCCAATAACACAGAGTGACAACGATTTACATCATAAAAACCCTCTTTTCCTTCAATAGATGTCACAGTATAGAGGTTTTCATCATCTGATTGATATGCTCACAATGCTTAATGCTTCTCTTTTTCTCACTACCAGTATTATTTTCTTATTATTATTATTACTTATTGAATAACTGTATGTAAATCTGACAATATTGTCTCATTCCTGGCTGCTTCATCATCATGTAAAATCGCCTTATATTGCTCTCGTCTGTAAATGTGTGTGTGTGTGTGTGTGTGTGCGTGTGTGTGTGTGTGTGTGTGTGTGTGTGCGTGTGTGTGTGAGAGCATCTTCGTGCATGTGCCGCATACATTTCTCTGTAAGCGTTAGTCACAGTGGACAGCAGGGACACACAGAGAGCCGTTGTTCTCTGGGAGGCAACACTGCGCTCCATTGTAACCTGTGAGTGACTCGAGCACAGAACCCGGGACACAAAGACAATTACTGCACTTCCAACAAGGGGACATCGCTACAAGGGCCCCTCTTAAAGGGCCACACACTGATAATCACCGGCCCCTCCCCTCCGCCACTGAGAGAACACGGCCCAGTAATGCTCTGCTCTGGTCCACCGAGCCAAAGCACTGGGTGGGCTGGGAAAGGTGTGGTGACAGACGACTTCCTATAAGGACCTCCGATCACAGACTGCAGTGCTAATCTGACACGGTGTTGCTTTGGATTAAAAGCAAACAAACGGTAACATTCTCCCGCAGTACAACAAGAAGGTTTCCTGCGTGTTGTGAGGTTTGCTCCACATATGTCAAAAGAATCCGTAAGAAGACGTGATTTATAAAGAGATCTAAAATATGCATCATGGTTTTGTAGTGATTGCATTCTGAAATCCAACTGTAGAATTGCATCACTTCGTTGTCTGTTCTTTAAGGTCATCTATCACCGCAAAAAGAATATTTATTACTACCTATAGTCTTTGATCTGTAAGCATCCAGATTAGAATGCGATGGCTCACAATGATTGGGCTTCATTAATATTCTTAACAAAATGATCCAAATGTCAAATTTGACATGATTCTTATGGTAAGATTCAGAACTTCTAATACATGGATCTAAAATCAGCAAATCAAGTAAATACAATGTCACACCAACCCCATCCTGCACCACACCAAGCATGCAAGTGAGGTTATTCTTGTTCTACGTTAACTTCACGCCTAAGGCACGTAGAAGACCACGGCCAGCACAGCCAAGGACGTTTTACGATGCCTCTGGTGATCTCTGAACGATCCCTGACCCACTCCTGCTATATATACACAGCCAGGTCTGAACTGGCGGACGTCCGTCGCCACGGCTAACCCTAAACACTGCGTCGCAGGAGGGCTAGCGTGGAGGGTTTAGGCTTCAGCAGCCTTTAAGCTCCACGCTAATGCCAAGCCATCCTTCATGAAGCGTCTTCGGTGCCAAGCGCAAGGCGCACGAAGCATGAATTTTGTGAACGGCGCCTCGAGATGACGGCAATAAAAATCGCATTGCAGTTCGTTTCTTCGCATAAAAGTTCATGTCCCGGAAGAAGCGTCTATGGCATCAATCACGGCTGATTGCAAGGATGTGTTGGGGGGCTGTTGTCGTTACCAGATATTTTGAATGGTGCTCATAATAAATGAGTCACTGGAACACTTTTGTCATGTCACGGTCCAGTGATGTCATTGGCATCATTATGCACAGGGAGGCTCGGGGTGTACAGCAGGGATACCTCTTTGGGCCGATCGCATATCCCACTGTTCCCCTTCTGCAGGAGTTGTGTGCTGGTTCGTGGCGTGAGAGACCGCACAGGTGCAGCCGAGCGTACACGACGCGTTCCTCTCCTCGCGCCCCCACCCTAATCCCGCCCGTGCGAAACTCCCAACGACGTGCTCGTGTAGCACGTCACGGGAGATACGGGTCAGCCGCCAGAGGGAATGGAAGTCATTATACAGCAAGAGTGGCGTCCAAACGCTCGGATCACCTCGGCCTCGTCAGTCCGTCGCCTGTTCCCAGAGGTTTCACCTGTTGGACATGGTACGTCGAGCCGGTCAGGTAGCACAGCGCACAGGCCGCACGATTTTCTAAGCTGGACAAAAGGATTATCTACATCAGGAAACATTTATCGTAGGGGTGGTAAACTGATTAATGAGGCGAGACCTTCCGAGCACTTTTAAGAGAGTCGGATAGATGTGCTCGTATCTGCTCATAGATTCTTCTGCTAAGCATTAACGTATGTCATCAGCTAAGCTGGAATGATCCATGCCTGTGTGCATATTTCTCTGGTGACACGCCCCTTATACATGCCGAGGAGAACAGCCCATGTTGGGAGTCTTTTTTTTCATTGCTTTGACATTTTCAAACCACCGTGGACGTACGTTTCCCCCTGGTTGAGCTGCAGCAACACAAACTAGCATAAAACTGCAAATCCACATTAAACTGCCAGTCTGCCTCGAAGAGCTCACGCAGTGTCATATCTTTATTCTACGCCAACATCTGCATGGAATGTTCCAGGCAGAGGAGGAGGAGGAGGAGGAGGAAGGCCCCTGGGTGGGTCCGCACAGCTGCTCGAGGGTCCCAGTCAGCAGCCGAGCCCGCCCGCTGAGCCCCAGGGGTCCGGCAGAATGCCGGGGCGTGGGCCTGTGGCTGAGGCCCTTGCTCGGCGGAGACGGTCTGGCTGTGATTCCACGATCGTGCTGTAGTCAGTGCAGGCTTGTGGCTCTAGGGCTGGAGGTCAGCGCGAGGAGAGATCAGATCTTCAGTTCCACGGTGCTGGGAGCGCAGAGCTGGCTGGAATGCGTGTTGAACTGGAGTTCAGCAGCACAACGCTTGACCGTGTGGTGCTAATCCTAAAATCCAACGGAGGAATCTATTGGGAAGCCGGCCGAGCTACATGGTCATTAAACTGCCTGAATCATTTTTTTATTCATTCTGGAACGGGTTTTTTTCTGTATTTATTCTGCTTTGTTTTGGTGTTTATGATGCTAGATGATTGGTAACTCTGAGACTGCGGACAAGGCAGACAATTTGTTTGAATACAGTTTAAGGACATTCAAAAAGCAGCAATGATTCCTTATACTTGACTATAAGCCTATAAAGCAAATATGTTCATAATTACATATTATATAACAATACTGTAGAATAAGGCTTTATAGATCATAGTAACATGATTCATTGCAGCACATATTTTTACTGATGACATTAATAAACGCCCCCCCCACCATTAAATATAGAGCGGGTGGAGCAAATAAATATGGAGAAAAAAGTAGCTAGTATGAAGTTAAAACTTGTAGAAGTGCTCCATACAGAGTCCTACCTACACAAGCTGATGAACCATTGTTAAGATTAAGATTTAATAATGTTAAGAACATGTAAATATGTATTAAAATTAGTGGTGTCAATTCCAGGTTCAGAGATTAAAAGTCTTCACCAGGATTTTGCTCAAGCTTGCTAGATTTTCTAATTAGCAATCCAGGTAAAATTAGTGGAATCAACACAATCCAGGAAGCCTGAGCAAAATCCTGGTGAGGACTTTTAATCTCTGAACCTGCAATTGACACCTCTAATTAAAATACATTGTTATTTTGCAATTTAACTATTTGTAATTCAAAAAATGTAGCATTATAGAATAGATTATAAATCTTTATCAATGGAGTCAAAATGCAGTTTATTGCATAGAGCATACTGGATTCTGGATCCATATTGCCTACTTCAACCCGCTACATGTGTGCACAGTGATATCTTCAAGGCAGTGCGCTTACCTAAACAGGGGTTGTGTGACACTCAGTGGACGACCATCTAATGACCTGTCAAACCATCCTTTTAATTGCCTTTTTTCAACCCTGCTGGCTTCCAATCGAACTGAGACGACCTCCACATCAGAGAACAAATATACATGGCATTCAGAGTGGCTTGACAAGTCATTGTTACCCAAGGTTAGGCCATTGTTGTGCTGATATTGGAGACGACCTTACTTCGTTCATAAATCCATGCTTGGATGAACCGTTGGGATGGAGGTGGCTATTTGTGGCTCTCTGTCCGCGGCTGCACGCGGTCAGTGTCGACCAGGAGCAGGTGCGCCCTTGTGAAAGGGGGCCAGGTGTGAACAGCCAATGTAGACTGATGGTCCTATTGGGGACATTCTAACCCCAATACCAGGCATCCTGTCCACTGGATCTCCCCAGCGTCAATGCAGCGCGCTGAACAGTGTTAGTGAATCCAATGGAGAAGTGAAGCCCACGGACGTGAACTACAGAAGGTGGAGGAGGCTCTGTCATTCTTCTCAGTTTGGAGGATGCTTTAATGAAACTGGAGCACCTAGTGTTTACTTTTTTTGTGATTGATGCTGTGTGCTAACAAGCTTCCGTTTGTCACGTCACGTTAGATGATCCGATGATTTATTGGGCAGTATCGTTCTCAAAATCTTTGGCTTAGCGAACAAATTAGAGCTTTGATCTAATAAACACGTATGGCTGTTTCTTTAATGGTCGCAAGACCTGAAACCTTAACTCATAAATGTGACTGAAGCTTAAGAAGCTATGTACATGTGCGGTGGGGATCGTGCTCTCGTAAACCTGCACGTGCTCGTAACGCAGCCCCCCAACACAATGAGCTGTGGTCAGTTGCGCTGTGGTCTCGGCTAATTGGCACCATGACTCCACAGTTCAGCCCGGCAGCGCCACGGAGGTAAAATTGACATTCATGGAGGTGAGCGCATAGACCTTCGTTTACACAGGGGTGATAAAAGGCCGACCCACGGATGAATCGAGCGTGACTCTGGGCTTTCCTGTCCGGTAGGTCCGGGAGGATGCCAATTTGCAAGACTGACAACAGCCTTTAATGGTGGATGGAAGTGAACAATGAACCATTTACAACGCCATTTTTTTCACCAAGTTCAGACACGTGTTTACAGACGGTTTTTGATTATGGAGGGAACAGTTATTCCAGACCCAAAACAAGACGGATGGTATTCGGACAGGTGTCATAAAGATCATAACATTTGGATTGCAAATCATCACCTTTGATTTAATCTGGCGGAATCCGCATCTGAAGGGTTTATGTTGTGCAGGCTGGCCCGTGTCTCATGTGCTCCCTGACTGGAACACCCCAGAGGACGGCGACGAGCTAGGAAGAATGTGGCGGTGATAAAATAGCAACAAGCTAACAGTACCAGTGCCCCAGAAGAGCCCTGAGTGGGAACCACAGTCCTGTTCCCTGTTCAAACTGGGAGAACCATTCTATTAAACAGGTGCCTTCCTGCAATGATTCGTCACCTATTTATAAAAGTGCTCATTCCACACACACTCATATACACACACACACACACACCGGCATGCACACCTGCAACTTCTAAACAACAGGGAACAAATCAGTCATCAGTTCATCAGCGAAGTGACAGAATAATATAGTCAATAACACTTGTGCGCAGACAGCCTCTGCTTACTAAAAATAGGGCTCGACAGCTTCTGTCGCCTAAGTGCTGCCCGGCTCATAGTCTGTCATGGATAACTCCCCCCCCCCCCCCCCCCCCCCCCGGCTAGAACCATGTATCTGCTCACTGAGAGATTACGACTCCCTGTGTATGTTCTCAAAGCCCACGTGGGCAGGGCCCGATCGCTAAACGGCGATCCGTTTGGCTCGTTGGGTTTTTTCGCTGTAAGTGGTGGCGATCGTAGCAGCATTCCCACGTACGCGCCAGGAAAGCAGGTCATCACCAGAAGAGAAGTGGGTGACGAGGGGAGACATGACATCAGACGAAATACGTCTTCTTCCCCCTCTCTTCCAGACAAGGCTTTAAATTTCAGCGGACACTTTAATTAGATGCACTTTGATATACAGGTTGACATTGTGCTGTGATTCAGTTCTGCTCCCGTAATTCTTAAATGGCGACAGTTGGTAAGACAGTGATTATTTGAATAAACTAACACTTCAGAATAATTTGTGTTTTAGTCAAACTGTCTGTAAATGGAGGTGTGTGGAGGTATTCAAAGGGTTGACTAAAGGCCTGAATGCCTAGGGCAGCTGTGTCTAATTTGTTTTTTATCATACCCTACAACACACCTTGCTTCATAACTATTTTCTCGATAATATAGAAACATAATCAAGTGGATTATAAAGAAAGTCATTTTCATATCATGCTTTTCATGACTAAAATGCAGATCATCAAGGCTTAATGCTTAAAAAATACTAAGAAGGAAAAAAGTACAAATTAACATGATATCGCAAATAAAGAACATGATCTATGGAAGGATGAAGGTTCAAGCTACATTTTCAATGAGCTTATTACAGGCGATTAATGTCTTGAAAGAAAACATGTCATAATTTAGGAGTGTTTCTATGTTTCCAAATGTACCTATTAATGGACAGATCTTGGTACATTAAGCAGTTGAACTGTTAATGATACCGTAATGATCAGAAAGCATCGAGGCTGAGTGACGGAACATAAGTAATGGCTTTAAACAAGATGCAGGATTTCAGAGGGTATGGCAACACGTGACCATCTGCACAACACCAACCATACCAAGGGCACAAGTTCCACGTTCAAACAAAAATAATCTGACATTTCAGAGCATTTGACAAGAACAACAAAGTTTTGTATTTAATTTAAATATGTGGCACTATAATTGCGTTACCTTTTCTGACCCTTATTATTATTCATAAAGTTATGTTATACTAGGATTCGACTAGGGGAAATTAGTGTGGTTTATGTGATGTTGGACACAGAGATATGAGAGTGGGAGGAATGCTAGAATCTCCCCCAGGGCTCCAACATAGGGAGGGTTAGAAAAAGCCTGGAGTAGATTGTTTGTTGTGGACTCCAACATCTTTGTTTCTAATAACTAAACTGATTTTGACAGAATAAATAGCTTTACAGACTGAACATTCCCTGCATAAAATATATTAGAGGCTCTCTAGAGAGATTATCATCCCTCTAAATACCACCCCTTCAGCTAAATCTGATATTCACATAGATTCTGTTTTTACAATGCAGGTAAGGATTTTCAAAGCAGAAATACTAATGCAATCATTCCTTTAATGTAGGGAATACAGAAAATGGAAGAATTCTAAATTTTAAAAGATATAAAAACTATTGGAATAGAACTGTTGACTAGTGTATGTCACAAGAACATCTCTGTAATGATAAGTGTTTCAATGTTTGAACAGTTTTTTGGGAAGGGTGTACAAGCATTGGACCAGGTGTGGGACTTGGAACAGAAATTTCAATGGGACAAGAATTCATGGGCTCAGGTTTTACTTCTAAAAGTGTTAACATTTATATATGCCATTTTGATGCTATTTTGACATATTTTTTGCCCCGGGAGTCAAACAGAACAAAATATGTAATATAACTGAGTAAAATTATAAAACCTGCCAAGGTCTTAGATTACCGTGAATTGTGATGGGAAAATAAATGTTATTGTCCTTGCCTCAGAAACAGACGTACACCAATGTAAACACAGTGCATCCTTGCTTTTAGCATTTCAGCACTTGGTATTCTTTTGAGGGTGTGAACATGGTGGACTGTTATGCACAAAAGAAGAAGATACGAAGAATGATCACTCAATACAGGAACCCAAGAAAAACACAATGTGCAACACAGCAAGAACACCAAAGAGCACCTAGTGCTTGCGCACAGAATCATTCTGAAATCACTTTAATTTTTCCAGAGGCGTTGCTGGCCTTTTTCTGCAAGAATACAGTAGCGGTCTAAATCGTTTAAAACTGAAAATAGCTCCCTCTCTCTTGTGACGCAGTAGACAAAGCAAAAACAATAAATTAAAGCCCACAGGATCAAATTTACATCTGACAATGATGATCAAATGCCTGACAGGAACAGGAACATGAAACATTTCTGAAAAGCATCAGTACACTGAAAAAATGGCACTTGCCATAGTGATACTGGAGTGGATGTTATTCATTCTTACTGGGTGTGTGTGCTGGTAATATACAGGATTCCACACCCTTTTCGCTTGTTCTACAGATATAATCTATAATACAAAACTACACCTTTTATTTCTCCCACTCTCAGATTTTCTGTACTACATCAAACACTTTTGTAGCTGTTTTTTTTTTTTACTAATGGGCAGTGGAAGAACCCTGGGGGACATAAGGCATGCCACACTAGATGCGTAACTATGTCCACGATGGATTTATTACACAACTATGTTCAGCACTGGATATTGAAGATCATTTGTTTGGAATCCTCTGTGGACACTCAGACACAAGATGGACCTTAGAATGTGTGTCCAGGACGAGCAAAGATGGACACGATTTCAATATAACCATTTCTAAAGTACAGATGAACACATTGTCTGTCAAGACAATATGCCCAAGTTAATGAGGATCAGTGCTGACAGCTACAGATGAGAAGAGAACAAAATTAATGTTTATTCCATAGTGAAATTCACTGCCGTTTGCCTTTTAATTCTATATCCAACCACAGTATATACACAGGGTTGCCAACTCTCACGCAACGAGCGTGAGACACACGCATTTGACCGTCTTCACACGCTCTCACGCCATACATCCGATTTCTCACGCTGAAAAAAATCTAGTTTATTTATCTCTGATCTACATCTATAATTCAACGATTTACTAGCTCGCCAACCACTGGCGAACGATCGATCGCGATATAATACTTAATTTGTGTCCATTTTACACCCCCCCCCCCAAAAAAAGAGATATATATATTTTATATTCTATATATAATTATATAGAAGCTGCAGTTTCCAAAGAAATGTTTTGGAGGGCGTCCCTTCGTCTGTGGTGCAAGTGGGGTTCTTCTGGAGCTGGAGGAGATGATGGAGGAAGCCGTGGACATGAACCTCCTTCATTTGAAGGAGTCTGGAGCAGTGACACGTATGACTGCGTTCACCTCCTGAAGCCTCAGAGAGGTGAGAGAGGTGAAGGACCTCTGACTGAAATGTTCTGTTTCTCTGGAAACATCATGTGCTACACTGCAGTTTGTATTACTTCCCTTTCTCTAAACTCAATCTGTTTCTCTCTCTCTTTCTCTCTCTCTCAAATTGTAGTGAAGCTCACAAGGGTTCCTTAGAAGCAAACAGGAAGTTTCGGTCAGACATCCTTCATCAGCTGCAGTAGCAAAGTGCTTCTGAGTTAGTAGGATTAAAAGAATTAGTTCTGCATTCGTAGGAGGGTGTGTGTGTGTGTGTGTGTACTTGTAAACAGCATCCACACTTTACCTGCGGTATCTATGCATGCTGTGGCAGGACGTCCCCTTGTCACAAACTATTGTTAAGCTCGTTAATCAGGAGGGTCTGAAGCACATGACTAGTATATAGTGCTCACAGACGGTCTGCTACCCACACAGCGGCAGGAGTTTGTTTCTTACTTAAGCAGGCAAAACAAAACCAAAATATACTGTACATATTACTGACCTCAACGAGGAAATTTGACACGGAAGTGACGGACGAGCTCAACTCAGGCACCTACTGCTGTTCGGAGTCCTCCAGGCATCTTGTTGGGTTTCTCCATCATTGACTGGCAATGTTAGTTTCAGGTAACGTGAGGCTATAGTCCTCTGATAAAAAGGCAAAGCTTATGACTGTTGGCAGCAATAATAGAATAAATTGCAGGTTTCTGCAGCTGTTATAGATGCTTCTCTTAAGAATGACACTACAATACCATCTCAAGAGGCTGCAACAATGTTCATCAGCCTGTCAGTTTTTATTATTATTATTTCTTTTATAATTGAACAGCTTGGTCTTAATTTAGCTTAAATAAATTCATATCATTTTATTACCATGACATAATTGGAGCAATGTAGCTAACGCAATTAATGTCTGGTCAGGCGAAGATATTAAACACTGCTGTATAATCCTTGTGCAGTTCACTAATCGTCTTACTCTGGATGGAAAAGCCTTGAGAATTGATGGATTTGCCGATTAGCATTATTCTTTGTCACTGTGTGGTATGATTCTAATTCTGTCACTATGTGGTAAGGTTCTAATTCTGTGTCACTGTGTGGTATGGTTCTAATTCTGTGTCACTGTGGTATGGTTCTAATTCTGTGTCAATGTGTGGCATAGTTCTAATTCTATCATTGTGTGGTATGATTCTAATTCTGTCACTATGTGGTAAGGTTCTAATTCTGTATCACTATGTGGCATGGTTCTAATTCTGTCACTGTGTGGTATGGTTCTAATTCTGTCACTGTGTGGCATGGTTGTAATTCTGTCACTATGTGGTAAGGTTCTAATTCTGTGTCACTATGTGGTATGGTTCTAATTCTGTCACTGGGTGGTATGTTTCTAATTCTGTGTCACTGTGGCATGGTTCTAATTCTGTGTCACTGTGTGGCATGGTTCTAATTCTGTCACTATGTGGTAAGGTTCTAATTCTGTGTCACTGTGTGGTAAGGTTCTAATTCTGTCACTTTGTGGTATGGTTCTAATTATGTGTCACTGTGTGGTATGGTTCTAATTCTGTCAATGTGTGGTATGGTTCTAATTCTGTGTCTCTGTGTGGTATGGTTCTAATTCTGTCACTGTGTGGTATGGTTCTAACTCTTTGTCACTGTGTGGTATGATTCTAATTCTGTGTCACTGTGTGGTATGTTTCTAATTCTGTGTCACTGTGATATGGTTCTAGTTCTGTGTCACTGTGTGGCATGGTTCTAATTCTGTCACTATGTGGTAAGGTTCTAATTCTGTGTCACTGTGTGGTAAGGCTCTAATTCTGTCACTTTGTGGTATGTTCTAATTATGTGTCACTGTATGGTATGGTTCTAATTCTGTCACTGTGTGTCATGGTTCTAATTCTGTCACCGTGTGGTATGGTTCTAATTCTGTGTCACTGTGTGGTATAGTTCTAATTCTGTGTCACTGTGTGGTATGGTTCTAATTCTGTCACTGTGTGGTATGGTTCTAACTCTTTGTCACTGTGTGGTATAGTTCTAATTCTGTGTCACTGTGTGGTATGATTCTAATTCTGTGTCACTGTGTGGTATGTTTCTAATTCTGTGTCACTGTGGTATGGTTCTAATTCTGTCACTCTGTGGTATGTTTCTAATTCTGTCACTGTGTGGTATGGTTCTAATTCTGTCACCGTGTGGTATGGTTCTAATTCTTTGTCACTGTGTGGTATGGTTCTAATTCTGTTACTGTGTGGTATGGTTCTAATTCTGTGTCTCTGTGTGGTATGATTCTAATTCTGTCACTGTGTGGTATGGTTCTAATTCTGTCACTGTGTGGTATGGTTCTAATTCTTTGTCACTGTGTGGTATGGTTCTAATTCTGTTACTGTGTGGTATGGTTCTAATTCTGTCACTGTGTGGTATGGTTCTAATTCTTTGTCACTGTGTGGTATGGTTCTAATTCTGTCACTGTGTGGTATGGTTCTAATTCTGTCACCGTGTGGTATGGTTCTAATTCTGTGTCACTGTGTGGTATAGTTCTAATTCTCTGTCACTGTGTGTCATGGTTCTAATTCTGTCACCGTGTGGTATGGTTCTAATTCTGTGTCACTGTGTGGTATAGTTCTAATTCTGTGTCACTGTGTGGTATGGTTCTAATTCTGTCACTGTGTGGTATGGTTCTAACTCTTTGTCACTGTGTGGTATAGTTCTAATTCTGTGTCACTGTGTGGTATGATTCTAATTCTGTGTCACTGTGTGGTATGTTTCTAATTCTGTGTCACTGTGGTATGGTTCTAATTCTGTCACTGTGTGGTATGGTTCTAATTCTGTCACCGTGTGGTATGGTTCTAATTCTTTGTCACTGTGTGGTATGGTTCTAATTCTGTTACTGTGTGGTATGGTTCTAATTCTGTGTCTCTGTGTGGTATGATTCTAATTCTGTCACTGTGTGGTATGGTTCTAATTCTGTCACTGTGTGGTATGGTTCTAATTCTTTGTCACTGTGTGGTATGGTTCTAATTCTGTCACCGTGTGGTATGGTTCTAATTCTGCGTCACTGTGTGGTATAGTTCTAATTCTGTGTCACTGTGTGGTATGGTTCTAATTCTGTCAATGTGTGGTATGGTTCTAATTCTGTGTCTCTGTGTGGTATGGTTCTAATTCTGTCACTGTGTGGTATGGTTCTAACTCTTTGTCACTGTGTGGTATGATTCTAATTCTGTGTCACTGTGTGGTATGTTTCTAATTCTGTGTCGCTGTGATATGGTTCTAGTTCTGTGTCACTGTGTGGCATGGTTCTAATTCTGTCACTATGTGGTAAGGTTCTAATTCTGTGTCACTGTGTGGTAAGGCTCTAATTCTGTCACTTTGTGGTATGTTCTAGTTATGTGTCACTGTGTGGCATGGTTCTAATTCTGTCACCGTGTGGTATGGTTCTAATTCTGCGTCACTGTGTGGTATAGTTCTAATTCTGTGTCACTGTGTGGTATGGTTCTAATTCTGTCACTGTGTGGTATGGTTCTAACTCTTTGTCACTGTGTGGTATAGTTCTAATTCTGTGTCACTGTGTGGTATGATTCTAATTCTGTGTCACTGTGTGGTATGTTTCTAATTCTGTGTCACTGTGGTATGGTTCTAATTCTGTCACTCTGTGGTATGTTTCTAATTCTGTGTCACTGTGTGGTATGATTCTAATTCTGTGTCACTGTGTGGTATGGTTCTAATTCTGTGTCACTTTGTGGTAAAGTTCTAATTCTGTGTCAATGTGTGGTATGGTTCTAATTCTGTTTCTCTATGTGGTATGGTTCTAATTCTGTCACTGTGTGGTATGGTTCTAATTCTGTGTCACTGTGTGGTATGGTTCTAATTCTTTGTCACTGTGTGGTATGGTTCTAATTCTGTCACTGTGTGGTTTGGTTCTAATTCTGTCACTGTGTGGTATGATTCTAATTCTGTCACTGTGTGGTATAGTTCTAATTCTTTGTCACTGTGTGGTATGGTTCTAATTCTGTCACTGTATGGTATGGTTCTAATTCTGTCACTGTGTGGTATGGTTCTAATTCTGTCACTGTATGGTATGGTTCTAATTCTGTGTCTCTGTGTGGTATGATTCTAATTCTGTCACTGTGTGGTATGGTTCTAATTCTGTGTCTCTGTGTGGTATGGTTCTAATTCTGTCACTGTATGGTATGGTTCTAATTCTGTGTCACTGTGTGGTATGGTTCCTATTCTATCACTGTGTGGTATGGTTCTAATTCTGTTACTGTGTGGTATGGTTCTAATTCTGTCACTGTGTGGCATGGTTCTAATTCTGTCACTGTGTGGTATGGTTCCAATGCTTGTGAATCTGGCCATTCTTAACTGTATATCTGTGCAGCCCTGTAAAGTGTGTGACGCCTAGTTACACTCAAGCTCATTTGCTTCACACTTGGTCCTTGTATATGTATGTTTCAGCTACAAATTTGCCCTTTGTGTGCATTTGCCTCTCAGAGAAGCTAATGGAGTAACACCACAGCCAATGATCTCCAACGACCTCAGCTTAACAGTAGCACCCATGTCAGGTGCTTTGGCTTCTGCTGCGTGGTAAAATCAGGGTGGTAGTTGGACGTGGAAGCAGGATGCTAACTGCTAACTGCTTCTGTTCTGGTGTCAGTGCAATGAGCACAATCCACTGTCCTTCCCAGAGCCGGAGTCTGGGGCCGGAGGCCGGATACTGGTGAATCGTTAACGCGCTGGGGGTCAGCGCCAGGGGCCATGGTGGCCTTGCTCCGCTGATGAGCCTGGTTTCCTCCGCTCTGATCGTTAGCCACTAACAGTGCTAATGAAGGGCCTCTTTAGCCCTGTGCCTCTTAATGAAGAGCCTTCCCACAGCCCCCTCTGGTCCGGCAAGAGACAAAAATAAAACCCTTTCTCGTCTTGCTTACCAGAGCTAAAGTTTAAACACTCGAGCAGAGTTAGTGATGTCTCTACAGGGTGACTTTCCTCTTTTCCTCCTTAATTGGGAAGCACAGAGCTGTAGTTTCAAGTGGCTTTAATTAGAATGTAATGGTTTTGTTTTTTGGCTGCTTGCATTGGAGACTGGTCCGGCCTCGTCCGGAGGCCCAGTGACTTCATGTTCTCTGCTCGTAGTCGCAGACATTCAAGGACCCACAGGGCGCTTTCACTGTAGCACAAACTTGGTAACATTCATTTTTGCATTGTGACATTTTTTTTTAAGTAACACCATCAAGCCTGGGCAACAGAATGGCACAACAAGCCGCTTTGCAGCTAACGTGTTGCCAGGCTATGTTTATCCCTTCACTGATCTGTTTCTCAGGTCCTGTTTTGTATGTTCTGCTTTTTAGTTTTGCCGTCTATATATATATATATATATATGTGTGTGTGTGTGTGTGTGTGTGTGTGTGTGTGTGTGCTTGCAGTGCCTTTTAACTGTGTTCAATCAAAAGTGTGGGGGGATCTAATTAGCCGCCTACAAGGCATTTTAGCGGCATGTCGCTGAGCTCGTCTATGTGCGGGAAGGACATGCAGTCCCGCTGCCGTCAGCGTCCCGGTCCTGCCCCTGTCCAACAGGACTCCTCCCACAAACACGGCATAACAGTCACAACCACTCAAGTATATGAGCAGAAGAACACACAGTGCCACGATCTTAAGGGTGAACTAGCTAACGTAAACTAGCTAACGTAAACTAGCTAACAGAGAGGTAACATTTCCCTTTCCTGTGCAATACACACGTTAACGTAAAATGATATGGAGCAAAGCAAGACATGGAATATGAACCCTACTGCACCGATTGAGTCTTATTCAGCCCTACCTGACATTGGTTCATGTTCTGTTCAGTTCATCCAGACAGAACATCTAGTTCACCATGAAAAGCCTTGACATGCTGCAGAAGCTCATAACCCATGAGCAGAACTCGTGGTTACTGGGTCAGCCCTGTGGTAGCTGTCATCACTAGCAGATCAAATGGACTTTTATCATAAAAGCTTCTCTATGCAGGGCTTCTTCCTCTGACTGTCCTCAAGAAGCTCTGGGCAAATGAGTCAGATTTTCCAGTAGTATTCGGTTTGGCAGGACCCCGCCTGGGGGGGGGGTGGGGTGACGGTGTCCAAGCATAACAGCACTATGGGTTGTAACAGGAGGCCGTTGGACCGAACAGATCAGAAGCCCTGCAACATCTAATCACAAACGACATCATCAGAAGTGGACGTTATGGTACAGGTCAGCGCTGAATTAAAGCCCCCTCCTTTGAAATGGAATGCCTTGTCGTGCGTGACGGAGTTGAGTGGTCAGGTCCAGAAACACTGGAGGCAGACGTGGGTACCGAATCACGTCCAGAGAGTCGCCTCAGGGAGCCACCCCTTACGGCCAGATTCCTTAGCAAGATGAAGAAGCCAACCTTCCAGACCCGCTTTATGCCTAGCACTCTGTTTGTCCACCTCTCTCTCTCTCTCTCTCTCTCTCTCTCAATCTCTCTCTTATATTACCAGATATTAGGATTGATTGAAGGTAGTCAAAGTGACCTTCTGAAACACTTGCATTGTCTTATTTTAAACAGCAGTCAAAAGCTCAAAAGCAGCACATTGTGAACTTTGGTCAAAACAGTTCAGTTAGCCAGAGATAGTAACTGTTGATATCCATAATGTCTTAAATACTCTTAAATACTGATTGTTTCTGAACAGACTGGTTCTGAAGTTAAAGGCAGAGGGTATAATCACATTGTTTTTGTAACATCTCTGGATTTGAGATTTCGAGATCATATTACTGATGAGACCCCTATTAACCTCTCTCCCCCTCCCCCGCAGTTGGCTGAAGTGTTGGCTAATTATGATTTAAATAGCTCTTTAAAAGATGTGCTCTCAACCCAATCTCTAGAAAACCCTTTCGTCTCCAAAGTTTTGATGATGAAATATGAATGAATGACCTGGGGAGGAAGCAGAACGGATAATCACACGTCTAAAAACTTATAGCAACTCCCTGCTTTGGCACTTGCAATGTGCAAGATGGTCTCCACTTTCACCCTGTGTTCACGTAGCCTTCGAGAGGCTGAGAGGGCACGTGGAACCACGGTGACGGCAACAGGACAGATTCAGAACCACGCCGGGACTCGTCCACCGAGATGGCCCGTTGTTATTTGTGGGAGGCATTTTGCAGCGAATCCTTTGTCTAGACTTGCACGGCTGGCAGGCTAGATGCCCTCCATGGACATGTCTGTTTGAGGAGACAATAATGGAAAACTGACCCAGATATCGGACATTTCCTGCAGCGTTTCTCCACCGTCTGGTGCCCTCTGCCTCAGTGCTGCCACAGTCGAGCGGCTGAGGGCTCTCCGTATTGTACATACACCACTCATTTCAGAGTCACGCAAAGTGACAGTAGATATCACAGCACACAGAGGGCCTACGAGGGGCCTACGAGGGGCCCCGTGGGGCCCGTGGCCGCAGGCCAATATGAACAACTTGGATAATCACACTGTCCGACCAGCTGGGGTTCTGCCCTGTGAAACAGAACAGTGCAGTGATTTGGAAATCCACTCCTGCCTGGGAGAGCCTTACGTATTTCCGCGGTGCAAAGCGGAGCGCAGAGCGTCGCTCCTGGGCCCCTCGGTCCAGCTCTGGTTCAGTTAAACCGAGGCCACGGAATGTCACACCGAGCTTTCTGGTCGCGTGTTTGCTTACATACGGTCCCCGCGCTGCAGTCGCACTGTTAGCATATGGTAGGTTTGCCCCCTGCGACGTCTTCACCTACACAAATATTAAAACTCAGTCGCACACAGCGAGGGAGAGGAAGGGTGAGGAAGATAGCTGTCATTAGGCAGATGTGACACATTACGGCTGTTGTGCTTAAAACACGGCAAAGAAAAACAAACAAAGGAATCCAAGATGCACATGACATCGCTGAAATAATGACACAGAATTCAGATTCAGGATCACAATGAGTTTCCAGCCCCAACTGCTGCGTTTTTGTGACAGTGACATTTCCCCACATGGGCTACCAACCCGGTTCCAAGTGTGTCCTGCAGGGGCGGCGTGGGAGTGAGAGGCTTCTCCTTCTCCCCCTATCTGTCACTCACTATTAATAGTGCGCTGGCATTTGGATGTGGGCGCGGGCGGGTGTCGGAGGGAGCCGACAGCGTCAGCGCGAGACTCCAAGATCGATCGCCACCTATCCGAGGAGGAACCCGAGCGTGGGGAAACATGCATAAACGCTTCCTCCCGGTCTGCCTCCAGCCGCCTCCACCCCCGCACCCCCCCCCAAAGCCCCCGCCTCCACCTCCACGCCCCTCCCACCACGTCAGGGAGGGGACAGGACCTCGGCCAGAGGGGAAGGGCGAGGGCATAGATGGATGACGCGCGTGCCGTTCCAGCCTCGGTGGGCGTTAACGTGCGTTGCCCGCTGACGGCACGGCAAAGATGGAGTAACCGTTGGTGGGGGGGGGGGGGGGAAGGGTGGGGTTGCTTCACTCAAGACAGTCATTAAATGCTGCCATGGAGACGTATGATGCCAGAAAAGAGAGTGATCGGAGAGACGGAGTGAGGATGATAAATGGGGTAATGAAAAGAGGGAAGAGAGGATGAGAAGGAAAGGGAGATTCAGATAGAGAGACCACTAAGGATCCCTTGAGAGAGACTTTATACTGTTGTAGTGATGAGTCTTAGGCGAAAGTTATATTAACTAAATAGATTTTTCGACGCTTCCTTGCGATTCCTATTTACACAGCTCTGTCCTTTTCTTGCAGACACGTTATCGATTTTGAAGCCATATAACTTGTGCCCCACGTCCATGCACATGATCCAACAATAAAATAATGCAAATACCACTGTGCTAAGAATGACCTTTTCAGGATTCATTCCCGACCTCATTTATAAAGTTTAATCCCTAGGTACCTACAGCAATGGCGAGACAATAGCAGTCAACAAGAACATTAGAAAAGTTACAGGCCATTAGCAAAGCTCCAAATTAATGAGCAGAATTCTCATTTTGGGTTTATTGTTATCATTCTCCCAGCCAGGAGAACACACCAGTTACACACTCGTCTTTCCCTCTGAGGGTATTACCCTTCAACAGTATTACTTTTCTCTCCCTCTGTTCTTCTCTCTCTCTATCTCTCTCACCTTTTTTTTCTTGTTAGTCTCTCTCCTCTCCCTCTTTCTCTGCTTGTCTCTCTTTTTTTCCTTCTTCTCACTTTCTGTCTCTTCCTGGTCTGCCACAGCTCTCTGGTTCTAATTGAAGTGTTTAATTAACTGAAAAAACACATTAACACCTTTCCAGACCATTAGGAGACGTGAGTGAGGGCGTGCGTGCGGGAGCGTGAGAGGGAGCACGCATAAAACACCCGCCCCGAGTGTGTCACACATCTCCTGCTCGGCTGTCTCTGTGGAAACGTGGCGGGGGGGGGGGGGGTGTGGGGGGTGTAACCACAGGTGCAAAGATGAATTCGACCGTTCAGACGACTTTTAATTTGTTTTTGTCTCATCAAGACTCGGCAGAGCTGCAACGGGTTCAGAGAAAATACTTCTTGCTCTAAATAAAAGGAGGCACGTATTATTGGAAGAGGGTTTTATGTGGCGTTTTACGGCGTTGTCCACAAAACGCCGTGAGACGGCAAAAAAGTATGTCGGTAAACAAAACCGCTGATGCATTCGGGCAGGAATGGAAGAGGTGGAGAGAGAGCTCATGTTATAGTGCACACAGCACTTCCAGATGCCACAACCATGGCTGAATATAACCATGTATCTGCAGTCGAATCTACACACAGAGGCGAAGTTATCTAGACAGATGGAGTAGTCACACACACACGCGCACACACACACACACACACACACACACCTACTACTGTTGGCTACTGTCAGCAGCGGAGATAAAGAATCAGACCATCACGAGCCAGGACGCCGAGCGCTGCGGCTCTGTCAGACAGCACGAGCGTGGCGGTGAGGCGGTGGGTGTATAATACCCCGGCTGTTTGCATCCACGGGCCCGGTACCAGCTTCCCCCTGGAACCGCTGGGCATCGACATGCACAATCACTCGCCTATGCCACCCCGCCCCTAACCCCCACCGCGGCCTCTTCGGCAACAAACCCGCCTTTCTCACAGCCCATAAACAATGGGCCAAATGTATCAAGTCAGTGTGTGCGCATCTGTGTGCGTGTGTGTGTGTGTGTGTGTGTGTGTTTGTGTGTGTGATTTAGGGGCCCCTGCTGCAACGGAACAAGCTCTCTCGTCTTTTTGCATCTTTCTCCAAACCCCTGGTACGGCTCGACCGATGTATTTCCGATGTTCGATTCCAAGCTGCCACGCGTGCCGTGCGTATTCGCTCGGCTCCTCGGGCCGTGGGCTCGATCGGCCTTTGGCGCACCACCTCGCGCTAACTGTGGAGCCCTTTGTGGAGCGTTTTGGGAGTGCGATGTGGGGCGGAGCAAAAAATTCCAGCCGTCAGCTACACCTTAAGGATGCCACCGCCCACTGGATTCTCCTCAGAGAAGGAAGGAACAATCTGAGCGAGTGTCAGCTGGTGAGGAGCTGGGACTCAGTGACAATGCCTTGCAGGGCGGGGGACGCTGTCACCCACTGCCAGTGGCGCATGACTGACATGCTCGTTATATGAGTGGGTGGGGTGGACATTGTTCCCTCGCCGATCGAACAATGGCGTATTTTGTGGCGTCCGTGCGCTCTCGGCAGCACCGTTCGGAAGCAGGTCGCCGACCCGACCTGATGTTTCTCAGCGCGACGGAAGGGCACGGATCAAGCCAATGGGAGCGTTCTCATTTCCTCCTTCTCCTCTCTGAACTCCTCCCCTTTCGCTCCAGGGTTTCTGCAACCTGGCCCAGCTCCAGAGGAAGCTCCACTCCTCACCGTGAAGTTACCGTTAGTTACCGTTTCCTGTGAAGTGCTTTCCCCCCTCATTTAATTCAGGATACAGCTTCCTCCATCAAGACAACGAGTCTCTCGTCTCCTGGCCCTCTTTATGCCTTCTCCCTTCTCCTCTCCCTCCCTCCCTCCCTCCCTCCCTCCCTCCTCTCTCTCTACCCTCCCTCCTTTCTTTCTCCCTACTTTCTTTTGCTCTCCCTCTCTGAAGTGATAGAAATCCGGCTTCTCAATCTCCTGACTAATCCCTCAGACACACAGCATGTGTAGTGTCCCGATCGTTACACAAACCTTTAAAGCGTTATGCTATGTTTCTCACAGTTGGCGCTTCAGGCCCATTTAAAGAAAACAGGGAAATCAATATTTCTTATTAGGAGTCCCTGCTGATACGCCCGGGGCTGAGCATTCTTTTTTTTTCCCCCAGAATTCTCTACTTTTTAAAAACTATTTTGCTTTGTACCACTAGAAGAAATTAAACTGGAGGGACAGTCTACTGGGTGTTATTATTTATTGCCATATTTATTTTCTTTACCAAAGGTTTCTGGGATATCGTCAGTGAAAGGTTCCTGGGGGTGTGTCGCTTGACTTAAGTGAGTGCTAAGCCTGCAAAGTGAACATGCATCAAAATTTTTTGTTGTTGTTTGTTTTTGGTTTTAATATAAACGTCCATGCGGTGGTGCGTAGGTGACGTCTCCTTCTGCTGCCCCATATACCCCGGCATACTGAAGCAGACCAGCACAGATCCATGCCTGAATGGCATCGCGGTTCATCGTGGTTCCTCAGAACCCGAGAGCCTGGCGGTCTGACAGTCCGCATCCTTGTCTACTCGGTAATTGCGTTAGTTGTACTTCTGCATAGCGACCGTAGCCTTTAACCCTTGGCGACGCAGAGAGTACGACCCCCGGGCGGACCTCCAATCAGCTCTTCGGCGGATCCTTTGGGCGGCTCTGAAGTGTTTGCCCTGGGAAATCAGAGCCCACAGTCGACGGTGGAGACAGAATGACAGACTCACTCACGTTCGCCATGCCGGGGGGGCGGGGGAGAGGACGGGGGAGACCGAGGTGCCGTCCTTGCCGGGGATAATTGGGCTGTATCTTTTGTTTCCTTAGGGGTCCACTTCTCTTTCTCCCTCTCTCTCTTTCTTTATCTGTCTCCCTCTCTCACCCCCTATTTACTTAGCACAAGAAAATTGTTTACTAGGGATAGTGGAAGCGACCACTGGAAGAAGTTTGTGTGTGTGCGTTCGTGTGTCTTGGGGGGGGTTCAGCTTTTCATTGTGATTGATCGAGAAGGCCATGGGAAAGGGCCATTGGGATAATACAGGCGTTTCATGGTCGTCCATTTCACTGCCTGCCCGCAATGCCAGGCAAGCTTTCTAAAGGCTGGTATCATAAAAGTCGGCCAGGGGAAGCCGTGAAGTACCACTAAAACAACTGTTATTCCTGGAGCAAAGCAAGCAGTCACATACAGACTGGATATCGGCCATTATGAGTTTCACTGACTCAATAAAACTGCCCTTATTATTAATGACATAAAATGCGTTCAGTTTTCCTACTGCTGGATAAAACGATCACGTGTCACACTTTGGTTTTTAAAAGGCCACCAACATACCCTTAATATCCGAATTGGCATCTGGCACAAATCAAAATATATATTAAAAAGCTAATGCCAATGCAAACATTCACCGGATGAAATAATCAAACCTTCATTTTCTGAGGGTTAGCTGGCATAAGACCTTAGTCCAGTCGATTAGCTCCTGTGCAGAAAATCGTTACCCACACATAAAAACAGCGCACGTCAGAGAAAACGAAGGCACCTTAGGTCTCGTTCCCCTTCGGCTCCTCACGGCACTCCTCTTCCTCACCCTCAGGAGCAGGAGAGGGGATCATGGGTAATATGAGATGGTAATTACTGAACGCCCCCCTCCACCAAACCTATATACGCACAGACACACACACACACACACACACACACACACACACACACACACACACACACACACACACACAGCACCGCCGGCCCGACCTCCTGGGACAGGAGACATCTCGAGTCTCAGCAGGTCCCTCGCGGGCCGGTATCGTCCCGTCCGCTCCCTCTGACCATGTTAGTCCGACCCGTCTCTAATCGCGTACCACGCTCCACGCCCCGCGATGGTCCCTTCCTGCCAGAGCGGTTCATTATCATCGCCACACCACTCCCTGATCGATGTCCTCCGCCACGGGGTCGCCTTCCGGCGTGGCTGTGCTGAAGCGTACGGAGCAGCGCCGTGTGCCGTGTGCCGTGTGCCACGTTTACAGAGCCGTACCTTTCCTGTGCCGAGAGACAATATGAACAGAAGGGGTATAACCATGCCAATTAGTTATTGTCATTGTGTCTGAATGAGTTTCAGTCCAAATATATAGAAATAGATTTTTACATTTTCTGTCTATTGATTTGGGCTTTTGCTGCAACAGTGATTTAAGTTTTTTCTAACTGCAAAATAAATAAATAAATCGTACAGATGTGGTGATATATAAAATGTACAGCACTACAGTTGAGTTCTGATTTTTGGTTGGTGTAAGACACAGACTTATTGCCTTAAGGGCAAAGGTCATCCCTTTTTGGAGCAAAAGGAGAGGGGGATTACACACACAAACACTTCTGATGTCTCATATTATTTTTGCTGAGGTACAGCTGATTGCTGCCAATCTCTGGGATTTGAGAAGCTTTGAGCCGCCCCTCCCTCCCCCCTGCTCCCCTTCCGCCCCCTTACTATGCCCCGCCCACCTACCCCCCCGCCCCCGTTACCTGTCACCGGGCAAAAACAGTCACTCCGAACCTCCGCAGCAACTCTGCAAGAAATGTGTGCGGCTCTAGGCTAAAGTCAGGCCGTCACTTTAGAGAAAGTGAAGCGACTTTCATGAGAAATACTCAACTCTACCTGTGTAGCTGCGAGCACGAGTGTTTGGCTCTACCGCACGTTAATAAAGACGAACGCAAGCGCAGAGAATAAAATATCACTGTGAGAGCGCGTGTGTGCCCTCCTCACCTGACACACCGCCCCCCCCCCCCCACGGATAAGCCACCGTGTGATGCGGGTTGCCGCAGGCGACGGGGGCTCTTCAAAGGTGAGGGCCGTCTCGGAGCATTTCGGCCGTCTCTGGGGAACCGGCGCGCTGCGCTCCGTCTGAATTCAGCAGGCAGGCTTTAACCGACAGGCAGACAAATCACAATGCACATCCGTCTCAAACGTGGGTCACACGAGATCAAAGATAGGCCTCCTTTCAATCTCCTTCTGAATACACACAACAAAGAAGGGTCTCTACAGTTGTGACCCAATGAAAATTGTGTGCATATATATATATATATATATATATATATATATATATATATATATATATATATATATATATATTTGGATATATATATATATGGATATATGGGTGTCAGCATGTGAGTGTGTGTATGCATGTGTGTGTGTTTGTGTGTATGTGTGTGTGTGTGTGTGTGTGTGTGTCTGTGTGTGTGTGTGTGTGTGTGTGTGTGTGTGTGTGTGTGTGTGTGTGTGTGTGTGTGTGTGTGTGTGTGTGTGTGTGTGTGTGTGCGTGTGAGGCCTTTCTTGTGCAGTTATTTTTCAAAGAGCACCGAGCTGCTTGTGATGGAAAGGCCTATTAGCAATCTCCGGGGAAACATGTTTACCTGCTGTCAGTGTTGCGGTATACATAGATCATTGTCATTTAAATGAGCAGCAACAACAATCAAACAGAAAAGGTAATTACATTTTACCATTTGGAGAGATGGAATTGATTTGGTTAGCTGGGGGAACATCAGACGGAATCTGAGTGCCTGTTTGGGATGCCGTGATGAAGCTCTTTTTTAATATGCACTGACAGCAGAAATGGATTGGGAGCAAAGGATCATGGGTACTTGCTTTATGGATTGCCCAAATTCGAGACAGAGGGAAAGAGGAAGCCATGGCGACCACTGCAACCAGGCCAGGGTGCTGCCACCCCAAACACTGTCACGAAGAGCGCTGTTGAAATCCCCCGTATCGGCGAAAGTCCCCCGGATGTTAGCAAAGTGACAGACCATGTTGTATCGAGAGAAATATGAGCGAGTCGCTCTGGCTACATCAGGTGAGCGGTGATTCTTTTTCGAACGGAGTCAGGACCGTGTGAGGACCGTGTGAGGACCCCGGCAGACAGCGTCTGGGACTCGGCAGTAGCAGGATTGACAGCGTTTGGTTGTAATCGAACTGTGGAGATTCTGTCTTTCCTAACACTCTTTAACACAACTTCACCTGTCAGCTCCGAGGTGTGAA
This sequence comes from Brachyhypopomus gauderio, assembly GCF_052324685.1. NCBI lineage: Eukaryota > Metazoa > Chordata > Actinopteri > Gymnotiformes > Hypopomidae > Brachyhypopomus > Brachyhypopomus gauderio. The sequence continues at coordinate 494,028 of NW_027506869.1, forward strand.
GGCTGGGTTTTTTCTCAGTCTCTCAGTTTCGAATGTCCCCTTTTTTTCAAAAATTATGCATTCTTCAAATCCTCTCAGGGAGTGGGCGGGGCATATCCCAGCTTGACCAATCATATTTGATGGGCCCCTAAGAGGATCCGCCTGCGTGGAGGATTTCCAGAATAAAGCTGCTACTGATGCCCCATTTGTTTGCCCCTCACGTAGACCGAGAGCAGCATTCAGCCCTGGCCCTGCAGCCACAGAGCCCAGTGTTGGATGCCCACTTCTCTTTCACTGGGCTTTTCTCTCTATTCATCCGCCCCTCTGTCCATCCGTCCATACGTCCGTTTTTCTTCTCCCTCTTGTCAGTCAGCGTAACCCAGATGTGCCTTAAGTTCAGGCCGCAGCTGGAGGCCGGGCCTGCAGGCGTGGTGAAGGTCCTACACGCTGAGCTTTGATAGAGGAGGCAGGCGTGTTTCCACGGCTTGTCATGTTTTTTTTTTTTTTTTTTCCCAGGAAGCCCGGGCCAGGGAGATGGCGAAGAGCCTGGCGAGTTTTAGGGGTTTTTAAAGTTCACTTTGTCTCGTTTCTTCTCTGTCTGAGCGGAATATTGATCGATTCAAACGGGTGGCCTTGGGTGCCGAGAAAACACTTCTCACGTGAGACGTAGTCTTTCCTTGTGGCTACACTATATACGCTATATACACTATTGCTATATACGCTATAGCTATATACACTATAGCAGGGGTGGCCAACCCGTCATAGACCAAGAGCCACTTTTCTTACTGTGTTACGGCAAAGAGCCACATCGTACATGTGTAAATTAGTGTAAATTATTAGCTGTGAAGACAGTCAAATGCGTGTTTTCAACTACGCCAGTTTTAAAAGTATTAGGCTTGTAAACTAACCGCGCACCACGAAAACGTAGCAGTGTGTCGCCCCGTTTGTGCAGGTGAGCCCGCGGACCGGCTGGGGAGCCGCATGAAACCAGGCAAAGAGCCGCATGCGGCTCACAAGCCGCGGGTTGGCCACCCCTGCACTATAGCTATATACATCGTGACTATATGCACTATAAGCTGGTCATACTCCAGAGCTTCACATGTCTTAGTTGCATATTATTTGCACATTATTGTTAATGTTGTTACAATCATTTACAGTTCCACAGTTAAAATATGTCAGGGCAGCTGAACAACTGATCAACAATGTTTCCACTGGAACAGGCTCCACTGCAGAATTTGTGCGAGCTCCACTCTGTAATCTGTAACTGGCAAACTTAGAAAGATCAAGTTGTTACAGGCCAGAAGCCGGAAAATAAAATGCTTCGTTTTCTGCAGCTGAAAACCGCAGCTGCTGCCCCCTGCAGGTTAGACGAAAATATTCTCCCACCTTCCCCTTCTCCTGTGTCCTCCTGGGGTCTGGGCTGACTCCACACGGCCCTCTCTGATAGCATCTCCCTTGCGTGTTTTGACTGCTGGTGCGAGTTGTCCCTGACTGTTCTGCCCTTATCTCTGACGCTTTTCTGTGCGGCGTGGCGTGGCCTGCCGAGAGACGGAGAACCGTCACACTGCTGTCATTTACCACCGGGCCGCTGGGGGCCCCTGTGCAATTCCGGGCCCCACACCGACGAGGTTGTGCTGCCAACGGCTGCGTTAGCCGACTGGGAAGCGAAGAAAGAGCCAGTGAAGCAGATGAAGCAGCGGAACACGTGCAGGGTGAAGGGAACACGTGCGGGAATGAAGGTAACGTGCAGGGTGAAGGGCACACGTGCAGGAATGTGGATGTCCCACTAGGGGGGATGTGGGGGCGGGGGAGTCCTAGGACTTTGACTGGGAGACACCAGGAAGCATCTCGGGCAATTTCAGGCATGCATGCCAAGTGTTCGATGTGAAGTCTGATGTGAAGTGCTACATGCATGATCTTCAAGCACTGCGAGTGTGAGATGAAAGTAGCAAACGTCTTTCCACATGTATTGCAGTTAAGCAATGTCTACTTGCAGCCACCATGTTCTTAAAGTCGTCAAATAAACACTTCTACCAAAGATGGCCCCACCATCATTAATAAACGGACATTTTAGAATCTATGACATGATGTCTCAGCATTTATTTTGGTATCACAGAATGATAAACATGACAAGGGCTGAGCTGAGTGGTGTTGATTTTGCAACCAGACCACCTTCAACTCTGAAGGAGTAACCTGAACTCCGTAGGTTCTGCGAACGTTCATATGGTGCTCAGTTAATCTCGTAGAGCGTTGTCAATCTGCATCGCCACTGCTGTCTGAGGCCTGTGAACTGATTGGATCTCATCGCGGCCATCTCTCAGGTCGGGGCGGCAAGCTGGGGATGAAAACCTCTGTGTGGAGAGGAATGTGGGATCAGATTCCCAGGGTGTAGTAACACAAACAGGCCCCAGACGGTGAACGCAAACATGGGTTCCTGGTGAGACCATGCATTCTCCACCCATTACATACACACATGACAGGATGAGCACAATGAGTTATGCTGCAACACACCCTTGGTCTCCTTCGGCAATCAAAACCATCACAGATCGATCTTTAGATCACTTTTCTGTTGCTACAAAGGCAAGCCTATGATACTTTATGCATTTCTATCTGTTAGTACATCAAGTAAGGAAACTTAAGTTTTGCTGTTAAGTTTGGCAATTCAAATTCCAACAGTTCAAAGCAGCAACTTTCAAACGTGGCCTCATCACAACATGAAATTCACTCTGATGCCTCTACCCCACATGCCAAAGGGCTCCTCTCCCAGTAAACTGTGGTGTGTGATCTCAGTGCTCACGCAACACATCCTTTCACAGGGTCGAATAGCCAGGACCTCTGTGACGGCTCCTGGCACAAAGCCACTTTTGAAAGGACTTCATCGAAGCAGACCTCTCGTTCCTCTGTGTAGTCCACTTCAAAGCAATCCGCCCCCATAGCACAACAGCTGAGCAGCTCCTAGGGCCTGTAGAAACACAAAGAGCCTGGATGGAAGATGGACCCCGATGGATGAGGCTGAGGTGTTTGTGAAGGGCTTGGGAATATGAGGAGCCCAGGAACATGAGGGGTCTGGGTGTATGAGGGGTCTGGGAACATGAGGAGACCAGGAACATGAGGGCTCTGGGTGTATGAGGGGTCTGGGTGGATCAGAGGTCTGGATGTTTGAGGGGTCTGGGTGGATAAGGGGTCTGGGTGTTTGAGGGGTCTGGGTGTATGAGGTGTGGTGGATGATGGACCCTGGTGTAAGGACTCTAGGTAAATGTAGAGCAACTCCATTAACTTCCTTAATAAATAACTCTGGGGACTTCATTATGCAAGCCCATGCAACACATTACTGTAGAGATCTGGCATGGTGAGAAAGGGTGTTATATAAACCACCAGCATTGTGTTCAGTGCTTGATGACTATTGTCACAGTCACTTTATCATAACATCCCATTAGTAGTGAAATGCAGCAAACGAGGTTACTAATTTTCGGCCGTCGTTTCTGCTCCTGGCCCAGGGCGTTCTCACATCAACACTCTCATTTCTGAAGTCTGACAGCAGGGCAAATGCACTGTGTGACCAGCTCCCTAGACACGAGTGTAAATATTTAACACCCGTGTTCAATATTTTCCTTTATGGAAGTGACTTCAACACGTAATATGAAGTTTGTGAATAATAATTATGCTGGCTAACATTGACACAGATGGCACCTGGATTACAAAATAAAAGATCCATTGCCTGATATTATTACAAATGTATGAAGCATTACACTGGATATCAATGGATGATTTTGAGGGAGTGACCTCGGAACCAAATGACCTGGAAGCAGATTACCAAAAAGCCACTGAGCTGAAAAACCATCTGCACGATGTTTGAAGTCCTCTTCCAAAAGATCTCCACATTGTGGGGAACCCGACCAAGCCACCTCCTCCACCCCCTCCACCTCCTCCACCCCTCCACCTCTCCACCCCCTCCACCTCCTCCACCCCCTCCACCTCCTCCACCCCTCCACCTCTCCACCTCCTCCATCTCCTCCACCCCTCCACCTCCTCCACCCCCTCCACCCGCTCCACCTCCTCCACCCCCTCCACCCGCTCCACCTCCTCCACCTCCTCCACCCCCTCCACCTCCTCCATCTCCTCCACCTCCTCCACCCCCTCCACCTCCTCCACCCCCTCCACCTCCTCCACCCCCTCCACCTCCTCCACCCCTCCACCTCCTCCACCCCCTCCACCCGCTCCACCTCCTCCACCCCCTCCACCTCCTCCACCCCTCCACCCGCTCCACCTCCTCCACCCCCTCCACCCGCTCCACCTCCTCCACCTCCTCCACCCCCTCCACCTCCTCCATCTCCTCCACCTCCTCCACCTCCTCCACCTCCTCCACCCCTCCACCCCTCCACCTCCTCCACCTCCTCCACCCCTCCACCCCTCCACCCCCTCCACCTCCTCCACCTCCTCCACCTCCTCCACCCCCTCCACCTCCTCCACCCGCTCCACCCCCTCCACCTCCTCCACCTTCTCCACCCCCTCCACCACTCCACCCCCTCCACCCTCTCCACTCCCTCCACCTGCTCCACCCCCGCAGAGGGAGCACTGTCGAGTGCTCAGGCGAGTTTCCGTGCTGTCCTGTTTATCTCCACGAGGAAGCAGCTGGAATGGAAACCCCCTCCGCTCCTGCTCTGACCTTCAGGGGGTCTTCCCTCAGAGCGCCGAGCGGAGATGTGGAGAGCAGCGTCTCTGGGCAACCGGGCGCCACGCTGCGGGCGAGATGACGCATGAGGCTCTAAGGACGATTTTGATCTCGGTCAGAGGAGGTGTGACCCTGGAAAGGGCCGGGTCACTAGGACAGCAGGGGTCACATGACTTCAGAAGTACCCCCACCGGCTCACATTTATGTACAAACATTGAAATTGACTGCAGGGCTCGAGTTTCTGCAGTGAGGCATATCTGTGAGAAAACTCAGACTCGCGTGTGTGTGTGTGTGTGTGTGTGTGTGTGTGTGTGTGTGTGTGTGTGTGTGTGTGTGTGGAGCCCGTAGGGACCGCCGAGCCATCATCCGACAGGAGCTGTTAACAGCCGAGGTGCAGACACAGTGCCATCATCAAAACCTGCAATTATCAAGTGCTCTTGAAGCCCGCTTCTTTTGACTCGAGTTGTTTTGAATTTCTTTGACTTTTTTCCCCCTGTGTGTCCTTGAAGAACCCTCACGGGGTCCACGGGCTGCAAATCACATTGAGATGGATTTTCTGAAACTAATCATGGAGGCATCTCAATCCTATAGCCTCGCTGACCTCCATATGACACGGGCTTCCTTTGACCTCGCTGGGAATGGCTAGTAGGTTGAGGTCATGAGGGTTACGTCATCCTGCATTCTTACTATTGACCAGAATAGTGACTGACTCCCAGAACCACAGCGAGGGATGCATGTAGCTGGACGTGCTCTTTTGTGACTGATGCATTTCGGCAGGAATGATCCAGTGTGAAACGCGGCCCCGTCTGTCACATATCTGTCCTTGTGTTGTACTTTATTTTCTCTGCATGCAAGGGAAGGTGTAGACTTCACGCATGGGTAGCTATCAGATTGAGACACCCTCTTTTCTGGATTGTAGCCTTCATTGTAATTAGTCCTAACCATTGGGGGTGTTCACTTTTTTTCCGAGTGGGGGGGGGGGGGGTGGTGTTGGTGGTGAGGTGGTATATGGCTGTGAATGCGTGAACAGTCAATTCACAGTCCCGGTCCATTTGAATATGAATCTCCACAGTTACTGACCGTAAACTGAGAAAGACAAAGACTTAAGGGCTTTAAGATTCTACTCAGTTGTACACTCCCTCCTGTTTGTGGGCCCCCCACCTCTTGTGCGCTCACTAAGACGGAGGCTCCCTAAAACAGGGCCTGCCTAATGAAGACAATATTGTATTCTTTTGCTTTGAATGACACAAGGGGGGCTAGAGGGTTCTATGGAGTACAGCCAAGGACTCTGGGACAATGGGGTGGTCCTGAACCGCAGTCTGTCCTGTTTCTCACAAGTACCCTTCTTCTTTTTCTTTCTTTCTTTTACATTTTTTCACATATCCCCTGAGAATTTTTTTTTTAAAGGAAAATTCGTTTTGTTGATTTCAGACAGTGAAAAAGTGGACACCTTTGATGACAACTAGAAAGTTTGTTGTGTCCCCCCCCCCCCCCCCCCATCAGTGTGTAGGACATCTGCAAGCTGTAACAACAACAACACTGCGTGGCGTGTACTTTTTGTTTATTTAGTCCCGAGAGCCCCTAGCTTCACTCTTTTCACCGTGACAGACTCACTTCATCCGGCAGGTCTCGTCTAGCCGGCCTTGTTCGGTATATCGTCGCTGGCTCGGTATGTTTCGCTGGTGTGCATCCCGTGTGTTAATTATCTGCTGTTGAAATGATTAGGGCATCCTGACAGGCTGCAGTCCAAGGCAACAGTGATTAATAGAGAACCCTGGGACCCCTTATTTTAATAATTAATGGCATAACATGATGATTGCAGCAAATGCGCTAATGCTATTTCACTTGCAAATGAGGCTTCTCGCACAGAAAGAAGCAAAGGTGTCTACTACATTTCTTTTCAAGCAAATCGTGGCGGCCTGTCTTAAATGATTCTTGCATAATTCATAAAATCATGAGTGGTCTGTCGGGACAACATCGATGATGCATGAGGCAGAAGAAGGAGGTGTTCTGCATTTAAAGCTACACCGGTTCTTCTAAACAGGATCCTTCCCCACGGCCTCTAAAGTTCTCCACTGTAAAAAAATAAAATAAATCACCCAGGGGTTCCATGCAACAGGCAGAGAGGTTTCACGCTCCAGTTGAACTCTAAAACCCTATTAGAATGGTGTCTAGCGGTGCTCTTCGTCCTTTTGTTCAACCCCAAGAGAACCAGACTTAGTGCACCATCTACTGGCAGGAGCTTCACGGGGGCAACACGACCAGCATTCTCCACCGCGGCTCAGTGCCCCAAGGAACATTAGGAGCATTCCAGCACTGGATGGACAACAGCCAGATGGGTCCAAATGAAATCTGTGGGAGAGTGATCGCGTTGTAGTGGTGTTTAATTACTGTGGAAATGTTTGTTTCAGGCCACGCATCGTGTGCAGTTTTAATCCCAGTAGTGACATTGTTTTGACCTTTTTAAAAAAAAGTACTTTTATGTTATGTTTACGGTTCCCAGAGAATTTCAAAAGATGCAACAACTGCCAGCAACTGGGTGTTATGTGACGCCAAAATCATTTTGACCAATGCGACACAGTGGAACCAGGGACTGTGAAGTCCCAGCACGGGAACACAGGGAACACGGGAACACAGGGAACACGGGAACACGGGGAACACAGGAACACGGGGAACACAGGGAACACGGGAACACAGGGAACACAGGAACACAGGGAACACGGGGAACACAGGGAACACGGGAACACGGGAACACAGGGAACACGGGAACACAGGGAACACGGGAACACAGGGAACACAGGGAACACGGGAACACAGGGAACACAGGGAACACAGGGAACACGGGAACACAGGGAACACGGGAACACGGGGAACACAGGGAACACGGGAACACAGGGAACACGGGAACACAGGGAACACGGGAACACGGGAACACAGGGAACACGGGAACACAGGGAACACGGGAACACAGGGAACACAGGGAACACGGGAACACGGGAACACAGGGAACACAGGGAACACGGGAACACGGGGAACACGGGAACACGGGGAACACGGGAACACGGGAACACGGGGAACACGGGGAACACAGGGAACACGGGAACACAGGGAACACAGGAACACAGGGAACACAGGGAACACAGGGAACACAGGGAAGCTGAGAGCAGCGTTGAGCACACTGTCTGGAGATGACATCACCTTCATGTGGCCAGGAAACTGCTAGCAAGGAAGGGTTAGACCTTCAGTTCAGAGAGAAACCAAACCATGACAGAGCAAACTTATTATAAGAGAGGGGAAGAAACGTCTGAACAGCTTGTAATTACACAGGCACTGTTGGTGTCAAAGGTTGTTCTTGAAGAAATGTAGTAACCGTTAACGTGAGAATTATAATTGTTCAGAGCTAGAATCTTCAGTAACCAGATCCCTGGAATAAAGATTATAACTCAGTGGACCATTGCTCAGTGAAACCACAACGGTAGCCACAAACTGATTATAATCAACATTTCGTGTCAGTGTTGATGGTAGTCCTCACCGCTAACAAACACGTACTATTCAACTATTTTTTAAGATCACACAGCCAGAAAGCAGCACTTCTTGGCATTTGATAATAACGCTACGCTGTGTGAATCCTGTCTGTGAATTTCTCAACAGAGCTGATGGTTTTATTTTTTCCCTTTTTATTATTTCACCTTTGCGCTGACATTCTACAATTATTGACGAGGTCTCCTAGCGTGGCGCATGCCCAGCCTCTGACCGGAGGACACATCTTGTTTCCTGCAGATAAATGAAAACATCAGAAGAACCATATTGATTTCAAAGCCAGCAACTTGAGCAGACATTGTCAGGTGAGCTTTGATTGTTTCCCCTCATGCCTCAAATAAATAAATTAAAGTGAAATAACATTCGATAAACATAAATAAATAAACAAACAACCTAGCAGAAATTCTCCTCGAGTCTGAGAGGGATGTGGGACGGGTTGAAAAGATTCCTGTCAGGGCCCGAGAGCCGCCATCTTAGTGGTGAGGTGTGACATTTAGCCTTGGGGGCGTGGGGGGAGGGGCGGAGTGATGGTTTTGAAAACGACAACAGCTCATCCCCTCCTGGGTCCTCAAGCTCAGCTTCCACAGATTCACTATTTTTCACTTTTTTAATTTTTATTGAGGCAGCACACAGAAGCCTTGGCAAAACCATCCATGAGCGGTGTGCTAAACGCCTGCTGAGGAGATCAAGGAGATGAGATAAACGAAAGAAGACTGAAGTCTGATACTGTTACCCAGCAGTCTGATAAGTCTGATCCGTAGGCAGCCCTGGGTCCAGGCCGCTGTGAGGGAGAGAGAGTGAGAGAAAGAGTGAGAGTGAATTCCCTGCACACTGGGGCATCGCCCGAACTCCTCTTCAGGTCGAATTCCGCATGGGGGAACAATCTGTGTGCGCCCGCCGTGACCTATTTGTGTATTTGAGCGTAAGAGAAGTCTGCAGCAACTACAGTTCACTTCGCAATAATGTGAGAGCCATTACACTGCGTGGAACATTATGGGTTTGTGCTCCTTTCATAAGGCTGCGTGTGGAATAAGTGATTTTGACGTACAAAGTATTATGCAAAGAGTAAGTGGCACAATTTGTTGAGAAAGGACTTTGAAAAGGAGTCACAAGCTAGAACGAAGCAGCAGGGTGTTTTACAATAGTATTTTTATCCACTGTTAAGTATGTTTTACATTAGTATTTAATCCACTGTTAAGTATGTTTTTACAATAGTATTTAATCCAATGTTGAGTATGTTTTACAATATTTAATCTACTGTTAACTATGTGTTTTACAATAGTATTTAATCCACTATTAAGTACGTTTTACAATAGTATTTAATCCACTGTTAACTCTGTTTTACAACAGTATTTAATCCACTGTTAACCAGAGATGTCAATTCCAGGTTCAGAAAGTAAAAGTCCTCACCAGGATTTTGCTCAGGCTTCCTGGATTGTGTTGATTCCACTAATTTTACCTGGATTGCACTAATTAGAAAATCTAGCAAGCTTGAGCAAAATCCTGGTGAGGACTTTTACTTTCTGAACCTGTAATTGACACCTCTGCTGTTAACTGTTTTACAATAGTATTTAATCCACTGTTAACTATGCACAATAACAACCAAGACTGAAATCTGACACATCGCTCCATCGCTCAGCCAAAGGATAAACTTTAATATGCATTTGCTACTGTAGGCAATATCAGCTTTAATCATCATAACACACCGTCATCAAGATGCAATTAGACCACCGACCAGATTTAACCTTCAAAATCTTTAATGAATTAATGAGACACAGAATGAACAGAGAACACACATATGAGATCTATTCGAATCTTTAATTCTGGCATCTGCATCGTGACCCTTCAGTAATGAACACAAAGTCTCCAATTACTCACGCATAACTTTATCCTTTTATGCCCTCATGGAAACGAACAGAAATGTCAGATGAAAACACCAGTCATGGAAAAACGTCTAAATGCACATTGCTAGTACATCCCCATGTACTGTCCTTCTGGCACAGAAATACTGTGCGTCTGATATCAGGTAGAAAAGGCAAACGAGCTAGAATGTTCTAATAACTCCATGTACCGGACAGACATCGTTTCTGGTTTGACTGCTTAAAATTTAGATGATAAACACAAAATTTGAATTCGTACTTGAGAGTAACTTATTTGAAATCACTGAAAGCTTCTTTCAAATGACACATCATTAGAATTTTATTTAAAACTTTGTAATACTTTTAAATGTTGACTCCATACCACAATAATTTCAAAATAAAGGTTTTTATGTACATCAGCCCGGCGCTTTCTTGGTGACTGAACAGATGTCTACCAACGGTTAGAAAATGTTTAGCATTTCCAATTTTGAAAAAACCATGGTAACACTTTCTATGAATCCATCCACAATGCAACAGCATAATAATAAAGTTTGGCAGGTTAGATTCTTCTGTTTTGGAATTATGATTTCACCTTCCTTTCAATGAAGAGCTTTTGTAATGCTGTGTAAGGTGAACAATGCTGGACATACACACAGGGATTGGTTTAAGAGTTAATAAATATTCGTGCTTAAAATCTGTGGAGAGGATCTGTTAGGTGGTCTGTGCAATATGACACAGTGGTTCTACGTAGAGCATGTGAGTTGTATGACTGAGATATTACATGATATATTGCTGTATATAACACATTATTCTTCTGTCTTTTATTCTAATGCCTTATACTTCAGCAATATATAAAGCTTGTAATTATAAACTCCAGTTAAGAAGGCTTAGGTCAACCATTATGAATCATTTATAAACCTCCATTTTATAAATTCAAGATATATATGTATGTATATACGCTCCCTCAATTTCAACAAATTGAATTCTTATAATGCATTATGGATACCAGGTTCACAGAAAGTGTTATCAGAATGGCGGCTGCTCCAGAGGACGGAGCGTATTTACCGTACCTCAGTGTTTTATGTGAGAGAAGCCTCGTTCCGTGGCTCTAGTCTGTAAACGCGTGGCACAGCAAAGAGGCGTGGCTGCCCGTCTGGCTTCTGCTGCGGGGTGAGGCCCAATCGATGCCCTCGTCCTCGGTGTGACTTTCATCTCCACTGAAGTGGAGCCATCAGCCGAGGGTCATTAGATGACGGCGAGGTGAACAGGAGAAGCCAACGCACTAAATGGCCAGTCCAACGACAACAGCGATAATGTAGGAGGCATAACAAGATTATGTCCAGAACAGTTCTGTGCCTCCCGAGTCTCGAGCTTCTCCTACATATCCCAGAATGCCCGTCTGCCGCCTTCACGAACCTGAATTTCCATTTGCGTTATGTGCCATATGCTACATGTTTGTGGAAGGTTCACTAATCAGTGGACCAAAGCTTTTAATAGCCTGGTGTAACCTGTCTCCTTTGACATTGACATGCAATCTACACTACGCTCACCAGGAGCCTGTCATGCTTTATATTGTGGTGAAGATAATTGAATGATAATTGAATGTCTCCAGTCTTCCCCTTCGACGCCATGACGGGTAACGGCACACGGAGGTTTATCTGCAGGGGGCCTGGAGCCCCCTGAGGGAGCCAGGATTGATGCACCACTGTGGGGGAGAGTGGAGGTGTCAGTGCTGGGTAACAGTACCCCCCACCTGAGACTCCCTGCTAGCATCGAATGCTATGCTACAAAGCAGTCAGTGGAGAAAATGTCAAATCGCTCCCATCCAAAGCAGACAGACCTAGCACAGACGGATTAAAGGGACAGGAGGTAGGTGAGAGAACCCGTTCTGCTGGCGGCAGGATCCACTCATGGATCACAGAGGGATGCGTACAGCTCCAGAAAGTGCCTCCTCAAGTCCCCCAGGTTTACTACAATCAGGTAGGGGCTGTGGGTTGCCAGGTATCTCAGTCACGTGCGTTCCTTTAGCGTTTTCCATCCCTTTATGCCTGTGCAGCAAAATTGGCCAATGTCCTAAACTTACTGATCAAATGCTTGCCTAACACAGACACACACATATACACACACACACACACACACACACACACACGCACGCACACTACGCTGCGCAACAACATCACTTTTCCCGCAAACCATGTAACACTTCTCCAACACACGCGGCAAAGCCGTCAGCGCTCGTGCCTGTCCCGCTTGACTCTCCTGGATCTGAAGCGCATCTCAGACAGCTTGGAGTTGATCCCGGTACCAATCTGGCCCTTCCGTGCCAACGGGAACCGTGCCAGCGTGGCATCTGCGGAGGGAGAGAACGACACGACGACAACAGTTGGAGGCGGACGAGCGGGACGGAGAGAGAGATGGAGAGAGAGAGAGAGAGAGAGAGAGAGAGATGGAGCGTGAGGGAGGGAGGGAGAGAGAGAACACAGCAGTTCCACAGCACTGCCAGCGCTGTCAGACCATTAAAATGCCAAATGATGATGAACGAGAGGGGATGGGCCTGTCGGAAATGGCGCCCATCGTCACGCTCACCCCTCTCAATTCTCATTAAGCTTCCAAAAAGCACCCCCCCCCCCCCCCCCCCCCCCCACCACTCCCCCCCAATATCATTCATATCCAGAAAACTGTTGCCTGTCTGAGACGGATGCTGCTACCATGCAAGAGCCGGCGGTAGAAAACGAAGCATTGCGTAACGAAAAAGTAGCGCAGAAAAAAACGTGCAACGGGCGCATTTGTCCGTCGAGGAGAAACGCTTGCGCTTTGCTCGCTCGTGAAATCGCACGTCTGGGGCAGATCAAGGTGGCGAGGCCCCTGGTGAACGCTGGCCTCGCTCTGCCGGGGAACGGTTCCCAGACAGACCGGGTCGGCACCCTGCTCACGGAGCGGGTGACCTTTGACCACAATGACGACCGCAGCCGCCAGGAACAAAAGAGGCGGAGTGACCAATCATATTCGAGCACGTGCACGCGCACAAATGGAGATTTTCACAAATGACTTCTGCATCAGGGGGGCCGACATAATGTGAGATCACACCGGGAAGTGCAGGTCATACTGAGGTGATCGAACTGCCAACTGAATGAAACAAAAAAGGTCTTCTAATCGATCTCTGTCGACTACAGGGCGCAATCCCCAGGATACAGTCTTCCCTTTAGAGACCCCTGGTGGTCCACAGGTCTGAAAATGTTAGTTCCTTGAGCAGAGTGTTTAAATGTGAAGTAGGGATGTGGACAACATCTCTGCTAGAGTTTCTTGCTATATAGAGTGTGGCCATGATATCAGAGACAGTGTCAGAGAAGACAGATTTAGACAGTCTTAGCCTAGCAGACAGATGAGTCTTTCTTTATCCAATTACGCATCAGGAAGGCACTTCTGCAAGGCTTCATAAACAGCTTTCAAACTACCCAGTACTTATACACCTGCTAAATCTTTCACCACATGTGAAGAGAACGCTTTTTTCTATAAATAAGAAAAGCTAACACGATTTGACCTGTTGTCTAAGCAGAACTCTACAGCTAACTCTAAAGCCCAAGACTGACTTAAGGGTTGTAACAGAAAACGGTGATCACATGTTTACCGATGAGATTCGCATGTTTAGACACACTAACAGCATGTGATCGTCTGTGGTCGGGGCCGTCGGACGCGGTCAGTTCTGCGGTCGGCGCGGTGCTTACTGTAAATGGCGTTCAGTTTGTCCGGGTCCAAAGGGGCGAGGTGGTCCGTGTATGATGGCCTGCGGCTCCTGCCCCCTCTGAGATTGCTGTTTAAGAGTGTGTCCTTGTCAAAAACACCTAGCAACAGAGCCCGCACCATCGCCGTGGGCGAGCGGGCCATATTGGCCGCCCGCCAAACGTTTTCGGCACAGAACACAGAGGAACCCGGGCACACCTCCACCTGCCGGAGCTGCACAGAAACATCACACGGTGGCAAAGGTTAACTATAAGAGCGAGGGATAGCGGAAAAGGTGAGGTGGAGGAGAGAGAAGAGGGAGAAAAGGCGGAGGAGAGGGGAGGAGAGAGGCGATACACACCCAGGAGGGAAAGCGAAGGGGAGAGAGACAGCCAGGAGTGAGACACGCACACAGAGGAGAGGTGAGAGAGTGTGAGAGGAAAACAACCGGATAAAGGAAAAAAAGTGAGAGCATGACAGGGCAGGAAAGAAAAGAAGAAAAGTACAAAAGCCAAACTGAGACACAGGACCACAAAGGCATGCCCTATCCAGCTGGGGGAGAGAGGGAGAAAGAGAGAGAGAGAGTGAGAGAGAGAGAGAGAGAGAGAGAGAGAGAGAGAGAGAGAGAGCCCTTCCTGCAGAGCATTCGATCCAGGCATTGGCCAGAGCCCCTCTCAGCCACCCTCACCCCCGCAGTGCAGCAGGAGCCTGGGCCCCATGAATCCCCGTGAGGCCTCATGAAGCCCTGTGAGGCCTCAAGAAGCCCCATGAGACCTCAAGAGGCCCCGTGAGGCCCATGAAGTCCCGTGAGGCCCCGTGAGGCCCATGAAGCCCCGTGAGGCCCATGAAGCCCCGTGAAGCCCCGTGAGGCCCCGTGAGGTCTTGCTGCTGCCACTGCCAGGACAAAGCATGCATGCAGGGGAAAGCAGAGTCTCCAATCATTCACAACCTGCCCCAGAGGGTCACTGCTGATCACCACTGACATTCACTCTCCTGTTCAATACACAAGAAGAAAGCCATAAGAGTATTGGGGTGAACTTACACTGTATGTGAATGGGCTACAATAAGAGATCAGCCTGTACTGATGTATCGGCCTGTGGTGATGCAGCTGTGTAATTTCCATGTCCATAGATTTCCTTGCTAAATATACATATATATTACAATTCAGTTGGTAATACACAGAATGCTACTCAGAGATGAGAACCATCGTGTGTTCTTTGCATTGTCCTTCTGTTGTTTATAACATATTCTCTCTCTCTCTCTCTCTCGCTTTCCCTCTCATTCAATCTTCAAGAGCTAATGTACTTGTAACAGTAGGAGGGAGACTGAGCTCTCTTACGGGCGTGCCGGCGAGAGCCAGCGGTCTGTGCTCGTTGCAGGACGACGCAGAGTCAGACGTGCTGCAGGGCGAGCTGAGGTACAGGTTCTGCTCATCTTCTGCCATGGCAGGCGGGCACAGTTCCCCGTTCACCTCCGCCGCCGCCTCAAACATGGCCGCATCCGCACCGTCGTGGCAGGCGGCCATTTTGTGTCCAAAGCTGCCGGTGTCCATAATCATTTCGTGCTGAACCCCCTTCACGGCGGCTGGAGCAGACGCAGGAAGGCTGCAGCTCAGATCTTTGTACTGCATGGCCGCGTAGCCGTTGACTACGCCAGCGCCGGGCTCCGTCATGGCGGACGCAGAATGGTGATGACTGGCTTGTCCGGTGTTACTGGTTAAAGTCTGCCACATGGTCGACAAGAGGTGTGGTATCTCTGAATGTCCACAGCAAAAGGTAAAGAGGACAAAATCATGTATTAAATGATTTTTTTTACAGGTTTTTCCATGCAAAATTAGCAAGAGTAATTTAGAATTAGCTTTAATTTGTGGCCCCAAGAACTCCAGAAGTTTCCCATATCCATCAGTACACCCATGACATTCATTTAGCTGATTCCCAAACTGATCTAATTGGAATTCCTTAATAACAAGATAATTACCCAACGGCGTTTTTTTTTACACTAATTAAACGGTGCTGTGAGACACTGTTGCTCCTCACCCTTGACGAGCAGATCTTTGAGGCGGCGGTTTTCAGCAGCCATCTCAGCCTTCTCTCTCTCCAACACCTGCACTCGAGACCTGAGGAACTGGACCTCCTCCGCAGAACTGGCGTGGAACATGTGGGGCTCGGTTTTCATGTTCAGCTGATAACCCTGCAACGGAGAACCCCACCTTAAGCTCGCGCAATGGAGAACCCCACCTTAAGCTCACGCATCGCTAGAAAATGGACAAAATACTTTAATTTCCTCTGAATATATAACATGAAAATTCCATTTCTGAAATAACTGCAAAAGTTTTAAAAACCTTTTAGGTGAATAGGTAACAAAAGGTTTTCATCATTTTAAGCATCTATTATTGCATTCATTTACGGTCAAAGTAACTGACATTTAAATACATTTTAATACAAAAAAAACACATAATAATAACTATAAAAATTCTTAAAATGTAGTGAGACTTTTTCACACTAAAATGATGACAGGGATGGTAAACGATGATAGATGTGTCAAAGCGAGATAGATTTTAGTCGAGCTGACATTTTCCATAATTACAACACATTAAAACACATTTTAGGTCAAGATAACAACGTTTGACATCACACTGTGGGACAACACGGGGCAGGAAGGGGAGAAAGAATTAGCCTAATTGTTTCTGCATCGCCACGGTGACAAACACTGTTTGCTTCACTAAGGAAGAAAATGTCACTCACAGAATTTGGAGGACAAGATGAACAAGAAGATTGAATTAAGTTCTATTGTTCTGAGACTTATCTGTTTTTCAAAGCTATCAGCTATTTCAGAAAAATAAAAATGTCTAAAATTACAGTCACTCCCCAAAGGGAAAAGGCAAAAAGGGCCAAATATTCTAATCTGTCATCTTACTCATTAATATGCAAATTGAATCGTGTTTAGTCAATCATTTTATGGTGTGAGTTAGGTTTTAATATGCCACATCATATTTGAAGGGATGCAAAAAACATTACACTGATGCCGTTTCAATTTGAATATTAATGAGGTTTACATCATATACCGTTTCAGATTTAACAAGTCCATGCATTTATTAAAGTGCACATAACAAACAGCTATGCTTGATGGTCTCCCACAGGGCAGAACATTTTTGGATATACCTAATCATATTTGGTGTTAAACGTTTACATCTTTGGGAAGCAAAAAAAATTTGCACATTGAAACCAGCAATGCACAATGTCTACAATATCTTTATGTCTTTTGTGTGATGAAATTATAATACTTAAATGCCACTGTGTTATTGAGGGTTAGGATATGTATACTATGTATACTGCTAAATGGTACACTGGATCACTGGATGAACATTTTTGACATGACTTGAAAAGCTAAGGCCAGAGTACTTTTGTTAGTGAGCATTGTTCTATGATTTGACACCAAACAGCCTGGACATCTAAATATCGAACAGCAACACGTCCTTCACCTAGTTACAGCTGTCTGCAAGATCACTGCCAAAATACTGTTTGGACACTTATTGTCAACACATGTAAAACTTTCCCTGTACCCAGGAATACTTTAATACATGATAAATAGAATTATGGTGTATTTTGGGAAGCAATAAACCATGAGAGAGAGAGAGAGAGAGAGAGAGAGAGAGAGAGAGAGAGAGAGAGAGAGAATCATAAGTGTCTATCTAGTAAAGTAAAACACTATGAATGATTGCACCACACTGCTCATAACTGATTGCACAATAACAGCGCAGCCACAATAAATCATGCAGTTATCTCAACGACAGACTCTCTCCATCCTGCTTGTGTATATATACCGATTACACCGATACACCGATTTACAACGTCCTGTGGTCGAGATATTAAAATGCTCTTGTCGTTCGTGAGGCTACAGCTGACATTATTTAGTGAATTCGTGTCAATCTTACATAGTTGTCAGCAGCACTCCGCACCATTTGGCTCGGCACGCACTCCCTGGGCTGGACCTCCAGTCCGAACTGTGCCGACCCGACATCGGACACTCCTTGCATATTTTCCGAAAGGTGGGACTGATTAAAAAGAGATTGTTTTCAGTGAACCAGCCATGTGCAGATACCGCAATATCGAGTGCTAAGAAAAAGGTTTTCTATAGAATTCAACATGCCCATAATTCCGTCAATACACACTTCCTGTATTCTGAAAGGTACTAGTGGAAATGTAGTGTCTCTAAAATACTGTTATAAACCTCATGGCTTATTTTTCCAATCTGAATTGTTAAACCTTGATCCATGGGTTCTAAAAATGCCAATTAAGATTAAATGCTGATATCGATATATTTTGCTTAGTGATTATTTTAACCCAACACAATACTGCACGCATTTGACTACATTTCCCAGAGTCCCTTGGAGTTTGGTACATGCTCAGTGTGATTTCTAATTGATAACATGTCAACACACACAAATGTCACCCTACGGTGAGGTTGAGCCAATAGCGCCACTCTGTCGTGTTTCTCCGGCATGATCGGTAAGCCACGATTCCCCTAAATTAAGTTAATGTAGTTTCCACGCTGATACTTGTTATTTGTATTTACGATTAGATGGATGCATGGCTAACTTTCCACATGTCAACAAAACACAATGACGTGTGTGTGTGTGTGCGTGTGCGTGTGTGTGTGTGTGTGTGTGTGGATGTGTCGGGCACTGACGCTTACCTAAAATGTGCGGACAAAATGTCTAGAGTGTCATGTTAAAGTCCTGCAGCTAGGGGCTGCGAGACAGTCTGACATTTTGCAGCTTAAGGTTTTGGTCTCGCGGGAATTTACACGAAGAACTTCCACCCTGAGAGCGCGAGAGCAATGTGTTCCAAATCAGGGGACATTATGATTGCAGGTGTTGCTTAACGCTGTCCTCTACACACATTCAACGGTAAAGGCAAAACTGGTATGTGTGGAGGGTCCCAGTTTAGATACAGTGTTTAGACTAGACCACACTAGTACTAAGTGGCTACACTGTCCACTTGATTTATGTCAGAAGTATTATAAATTATTATTATTGTTGTAACAGCGTAGTTATTATTATTATTATTCACATCCCTTCAGGTCTCAAACAAGCGAAATCAATACAAAGCTGTTACTACTCAGTCACAGTATCAACATGACCTATTGAATTATACTGGCAGATTAAATTTGATTCCTCATATCTTAGTGGATTGTGATTCATTTGTCAAAATTTGAAGTTATGCATGTCATTTGGGATCCTGCATTAAGGCCTGACACTTTCTTGTGGCTTATGAAATGACATGCTGAATCTGTATAACATATTTCAGTAGTATAATTAGAAAGGCTGTCCCTGAGAAAAGAGGTCCTGCCTCTCCTTAAGGAGCTGTAGCCTACCCTCTCTAAGGAAGACATATTGATTATGTCTTTGGAGTGCATCTGACACATCACATTTGGGCTTTGCTGATCCCTGCAAGGGACGGATTTGGTCCGAGAGAGCCGACTGATGCTTGTCTGTGAGAATGAGAATGAATGGAGAAACACGCCTTCACCCTTGAACAACAGATCCCCTGCAGCGGTGACATCATCTGTGCCAACCACCCTGTCACACAAACGTGTTTTTAGATTGATTTGGCTTCTTGGTGTGTTCACTGCACGGCAGAACAAGTCACCTTACCGAGGGACCTAAATATCCAACAAAATTAGGGTCATCAGGGTGTGAGTTTAAAGCATGTGCTTAATTCACTTTTGCAGTGTAATGCTTTTTGCTGGCAACAATTCCGTTCATAATTCACAGCTGTGGATGCTTAGGCATGTGTTGTGTGTGTCCCTGGAGAGGATCGCTCGTGTAATGTAGGTCAGGAAGACGGTTGCTCGTTAAATTACCTTGTATCTGATGCCAAAGTTAGGAGGAAGACTTGTGAGAATTAGAGAATCCATCCCGGGTGCTTCCGCTTCTCCTGAGCTGCAATAAGCCTACTTCTTGGCAAGGGATTTCAGGTGTTGCTGGATTCTAAAATATAATTATCAGAAATGTCTACATTTATTATTCTTCGGATAGCAGTATAACTCACACAACCCCCCACCCCACAGTCGCGTTTTTGGCGGTTGTGCCCGTGATAGGAGGACTCTCGCCGTTACATATCACAGAAATGTGGCATGCACAGAGAGCGAGTGCGTCTTTGCTCCCACCGAGTTGCCGTGAGTGTTCTGATGAATTGCACATCAGCAAGTTCCCACACACAAAGGCGCTTGTTTCTGTCACAGCCCCTCGTTTTTAAGCATGAATCATGTTGCTTTATGTAGTTACATAACAGCGGTGTATATTCATATGGTACAAGCCTAAGACCAGTGCAGTGTTTGGCTGATCGGTTTGAACATCAAGGCAAAAAAAATAAATACAACATGTTTTTTACATGTTGCGGTTAGCAATCGAGCTCTTTTGTATATTGTGGCCTAGATTGCAAGTAATCCGCTCAGTCAGCTGTATAATCTGAGTTATTCCCTTTACCGTACTAGATTTGAGAAAAGTACTGTAGTGACTGGAGTTACGGTGGGTATGTGCTCAAAGTGGGAGTGATCAGGGGGTCAAGAAGGCCAGGGCGGGAACTGAGAGTGAGAGAGAAGCTGAGATGGAGAGACAGACGGCTGTGCACCCCTGGGACGGGGCATGTGGGGAGAGGATTATTTACTCACTGTGTTTGGAGTCCAAAGAGAGAATAAATTGCTATTGATTTTTTAGCCCGTTGTAACTAAGTGTCTTTCCTGCCTTTGTAGTGACTGTGGGCTAAGAATCATTTCCTTTGATATGTATCCACATTTGTCTTCCCCCCCCTTTTCTCCCTGTGTATGTACTGCACACTTGTTGGTATTCATCCTCACGAGCTGGAGTGTGGGCTGAAGTCAGCCTTTCCTCTTTAAGTTTATAGCATAGGGGTTGAGGGCCACGGAAGGAGCTCTGTGGAGATCCGGACAGTCTTCTCAAATTCAAAATGGCCAGCAGGTGAGCAGAGAGCTGCCGTGGATTCAGAAGGTTTGAAGGACTGATACACTCCAGTGAGGGTACACAACGTTTGGGTGTCAGCACGTGGTCAAAATATAGTCCACATCCTATTGTATAGAGGTGACTCAATAATGTATAAATGCTTCAACATTTAAATAACGAAAGTTCATACCTACACATACGTGCATAGAAATGATTTATAAAATAAACACTTTAAATAAAATTCATTTTTTTAAATGTCTCCTCAAAAACGATTTACAGCTAGTGCCTCAGGTGGCACTTAGTCAGTATGTGTGAGAACGTCTTCAAGATGGGGGGAAGCATCCCATGTGTACCTCTTGGGTCTTTTTCAGAGAATACCAGTTGTGTGAAGATATGTTGTGAAGGCAAAGAGTGGCTATTTTGAATAATATAAAAAGATAGTTTTGATTTCTTTAACACTTTTTGGTGACCACACAATTCTATAAGTGTGATTTCATGGTTTTAATATTCAACCTGTTGTGTCCAAATTTTTGACCTAAACTGTTCTGTTAAATTTTATGCATGTTCTTTTCTTACACTGCTTACGCCATCTGTGACCGGTGGACTTTTTTTAAAGGTGATACAGAGAAAAGTTCTTGTCTGATTGGGATTAACGAAGGAATTCAACATTCATTTTAATCAAACATCAATATTCAATAGCTCCTTAGGTGCTTTATCTATCTGAAGCCTGCTATGTCTTTTCAGTCATATTTCCATTTATTGGGTTCACCTGAGGCACTGAAAAAAGGAGACCTTGAGAAATCGGGGCTTTGGTGCATGCTGGCAGAAAGGAAATTGGTGTGTCAATCACAAGGTTTCATATCTCCAAGCTAGCTGTCATGAGAATGAGAGAAATGGATGGTGAAGGGGGGAATGGGGGGGAAAAGACGAGCAATAAATAGAGAAGTGAGGAGGAGCGAGTGAAGGGGACAGATACTCCACTAGACTCTGTGAGTACTGCTGCCTAATTACAGAAGACACTACAGCCCCCTCTGAAACGGAGCAAGATAGCGACTGTCTTCCTGTCAGTCAATACTGCTGATAGTGTTGAGCGAGTGTTTAGGGGACAAGGTATTGCTTTATTTTGGTGTCTGTCCTTTGGTCACCTTGAAGGATTTACAAGTTCACATAAGCCTCAAGTCATGCCATTTCACAAAGTACAGACCTAGCTGAGCCTCTGTTGCTGCCAACTCAATAGACTTAAACATTATATTGATCAATTCTTTAAAAATCCACTTAGTGTATAACATATTTATTGATTTATAACATGAAATAAGAAAATAAAAACTGTCACCAACATAGGACATATGACTGACAGGAATACAGCCTACTAGAACGCTCAGAAAGGTCAAAACTATGAAGCCTTCCACATGTGCCTGTGTGCGTACTTTGACCTACATATAGACAGTGTTCTGGTTTTGCTGCAGTAAAAGCCAACCAAATCTTCTAAAAAGAGATGGCCACCTTGATTGAAGGTTCCCATTTGTTTTGCTGATGTGGGCTGTACATAGCTCTAGACATCTGGACAATGACAACCAAACGTCCAGTTACCGAATGGTCGACCTTGAAAATTATTTTGCAGTCTCCTCCAACTAATGTGCCCAACTAATTAAATATTTAGGAAAAGAATTTCATTGGATTGAGCAAAATGTGGTGTTAAAAATTTGATAAGGCAAATTCTTTTAGAATGGTAAAGCAGTAAAAAAGTATATAAAAAAAGAAAAAAGAATTATTAGTAAAATCACAAAATAAAAGTACTGAGCAAGATCAGTCAAAGGCCCTTTAATACACAAATATTCAAACAAATAACTGATCTAGCCAAAACACTCCCATAGGTTTTGTTCAGAACAATGGAAGCAAAAATGATCAGAATGTTAAAATGTATGTAAATCTACTTATTTTATTGTTTGGACATGCTCCGTTGCAATGAAGTGTTTGTCAAGGGACATTAAAGTTCACCCACGCATTCTTGCTTTTTTATCCAAAGGCACAAAATCTGCACCTCACACATTGTAGGCATGAACTGACTTTGTGTGTCTTAGAGAAAGAGAGAGATAGAGAGAGAGAGAGAGAGAGAGAGAGAGAGAAAGAGAGAAAGAGGGAGGGAGAAAGTGTCTGTTTGCACATTCACACGTCACAGTCATGCTGTTTTTTGACTGTACCCTAAGGACCCCAATCCCATTCTTTGAGCACTTCACTTTGATCCATTTTCCCTGAATTAATGTTTTATTGTTTAGTCAATGATTAGACCCTCGAATAATTTCATGGCTCAGTTGCCACGGCGAATGAATAGCCACCTGAAAAGCTCGGGCCGCTTTCTCCAAATGCTTCGCTTTATAATTAAAAGCTGAGGATGAGGCTTGGAAAACAAATTCTGCCTGAAATTGGAATCAGTTCCGCAGGCACATGCAAATAAGTCCCAGTGGCAAAGCAGGACGCAGGTGAGATGGTTGCTCAAAAACGGCAGGAAATGTGAGGCAAATCTGGCAGATGTGAAAGATCGGGCCAAAGAATGCGGCTATTAGAGTGACATATACGCTTGTTTACAACCAGAAATGTTTCAGGTTTGCAAATATTCCACTTAGATCTTTCTCCAGGTTATGGTTATTTAAACATGGATGATTTTTTTTTTCCGAGATGGAGGCAGAGGTTGCTTCTGTTGTCTGTTCTGTTTTCCTGCCCACTTCATCCACCCTTACATCACTTCCTGTCCACTCAGTACACTCTTACACTACATCCTGTCCACTTGTTTTCTACTAGTAGTCTACTCTTGACCCTAACAATACTGCGAACTACAGACCGATCTAGCTGCTGTCATTTCTGTCAAAAACACTGGGATGGGTAGACGTGGGACAAGCATTGTACATTTCCTGGAGAAAAATCTCTTGGGGTCCTGCCAATTTGCCTACAAGGCTAGACATTCTACTGAAGCATTCCTGCAAGTTCCCTAGGCTCTTTCCACAGCCTGGGAAAACTCTTATGTGTTCAGGTCTGATTCTGAATTTGATTCTTATCATATTTTAAGATGATCATACCAGGTAGATTGGTCAGTGTATGTCCCCACCCCCCGTATCATTACAACTGGGGTTCCCCAAGGTTCAATCTCTGGCTCACTCTCACATTCTGTGCAAAATTTTTGAGCTCAGTAAACAGTTCTCACACTAATGATCCACAGTGGCGTGTCTCTTTTTTCTTCACTTCGCAAGTATAACAAATGACTTCTTTGATATGCTTTTCATTGATGGAGATCCATCATTTGAAAATGAAAAGTGACAAGATGGTACTGATTCCATAAAACATTCAAACACACTCAGTAATCATCCCTTACATACTGCTCAGAGCCATGGGCTAGTTCTGGATGGATGGCTACATTACATCTACTGCTAGACCCATTTAGTACAGCGCACATGAGAAGACGACAAAAGCTGCCCAGGTTCTTATGCAGGCCTTGTTCTTCTCCAGACTGGACTACTGCAGTTCTGTTCTGGTTGGTTTTACTTTTTATGATACTGTTGTTGTCCATAGCATCCAGCACTCAACTGCTCTATTACTTCCCAGAATCCTCTCACGGGGTTCCGTTACTTCCTGTAGTAGCATAGACAGCTCAGTTCTGCTGTACCTCCAAACCATGCTTCAGAACTCCCTCATAAAATTGAGGTCTTACTCTAAAAATCATGCCTGCAAGATAAACCTCAAGGATAATCCTTGAGGACTACAGACCTTCTTTTGCAGTTGGCTGTAGTTGTCATTCATAACTTCGATTTCATGCATTAATCGGTCACCAAATAAAAACAAGAATGCTATTTTATTACTGAGCAACTAGCAGTGTTCTGTAGGCAACCATGGAAGTCTGAATTGATATTAGATTTGCATTTGAAATTCAGCAGTATTGCTGCTGCATTAAAATTTGGGGTTTTACATGCTTTCAAAGTGGAAGGGAATACGAAATGAAAAGAAGTCATAATTGTGACTGTCATGCGCAAATCAGTAACATTAGCAAGCTAGCTACAGAGACATTGCATATTACTACTGATACTTGTTATGAAGAAATAGACTGTAGACCATAGGACTGTAATCCAAAGTAATACTGTGGTCATGGTAATTTGTATATCTTTATTAACAGAGAAAACACTCACATTTGTGAGTTACTTTGGTCTTGCTGGTGATTTGCAAGACATTCTCGAGACATTCTGAGGGATTTCTCACAATTTGGAGTGTGGCCCTCAAAGACCTCCATTTGGACTGTGGTCCTGAAAGACCTCCATTTGGAGGGCCATGTAGCCGTAATATTTCGCTCTACCCCTCTACTGCAGCGAGAATCAGGACAGCCTACCCCAAGTGTGAACGTGTTAAACAGGTGTAGGGGACTAAGTGGTAGTGGATAGTGAAAAGGGTGGAAATGGAACAGAATTGGACCTTGATGTCCTTCTCTATCTCTCTTTTTATATACAGTATATTCTAAATAAGCCCACAAAACACTAAGTAAAAACGCGAAACTTAAAATCGTCATTTTAGTTGTGCAGGTTCACGCGCGGCGTCTCTCAGAGGTGTGGGGAGGGTAGTTCTGTATGCCAAACACAGGGGCGGCGCTATTTATCTGCATCAGCTGCAGTTCGCTAACAAGACTACTCACTCAAACACAGACGATGCAGTGTAGTCGTCCTCCAGGTTATATTTCTGTACAAAAATAGGACACTCACCACTACGAAAGAAACCACCACAACATTGTTTCATTTCATATTACAATGCCAGGTTAGCCACAGAATTATATTGCTCCTACAAAGGTACACCCCTCCACCCCACCTCCCCTCTTTCCCCTCCCTGTTTCTGTGTCTCTGTCTGTCTCTGGTCCTTTAGAGCTCTTCCTGCTGGGACTTAGAGGTTTGTGGCCAGCCATGTGTGCCCATAGTGGCCATTCATTCAGGTGGGCGGGGCTGAAGCTTAATTAGCATTGTTAATGATATACCTCTGCCCAGCCCCGGCCTCTGATGGAGGCATGGCAGGGGGGTGGATGACGGAAGCATGGCAGAGGGGTGGATGATGGGACGGGCAGAATCCAAAGACCCTTTTGTTAGCGCTCTCTTCATTTCTCAGTGACAAATATCTTTATTTAATCTGATTCAGTGCAATGTAGGCTGTGTGTCAGTAGAGATCAGCAATGTTTAATGTGCAGCGTGGAAGGCAGTATAGCAACGAGTGACCTTTCAAGGTTATGGTTCTGAGTGATTCTAAGTCAAGTGTGCATGGCTCAAGTGGAAGTCAGTGCAGTAGCTTCAGTCCCGTAAGCCATTCTGACTGAGTTACATATTTCAGCAGTGCTCTTTGTAGTAGAACCAAGCCCAAAGCGCACAGTAATAATGCATGTCTGGTCGCAGTCTGTAGTTCATGACCTGCCTGTCTCTGTCTCTTTCCTGGCTGTGGCATCTATTTACTGTCCATTTTTTCAATAACATACCTCACAGTGGATAATGTACCTCACTGCTGCCTCTTCTCTTTTCATACCCTCATCTCATCTCGTGTGTGTGTGTGTGTGTGTGTGTGTGTGTGTGTGTGTGTGCGCTGGCCTTTTCCGAGACAAACTCTCCTTGTGTGGAATTCTTAAAGACTGATGGACCTGCTGGGGTGGGAAGTGTATTTCTATGCATTACACAGGGCTGGTGGGCCCTGATGAACTGTGCTCTGTATGTTCGGTTTGCTGGACGATCGATCTGTTGGACAAGCCACCATGGGACAGCAAACAACGTGGGTGGTGAGGCCTTTTCCTTTCATTCCCAAGGGTGTGTATACGGACCGGCCTACCGACCGACAGATGGACGGACCGACATCTGACGTGCTGATCCCCCAATGCTTGCGTCAAATTTGACACAAAGCATGTCCTGCGCGTCCAGACCTAAGACCTAAGGGACGTGGACAGTGGACAGGCTTATCAAAGCATTTGCTCTCCTAATTGCTTAAACTAAGTTCTGGAATGGAGAAATCAATCTTCTTTATTGTTATGGTGTGGTGAAATTAGAGGCTACGAGGTTGGCCGTATTTTAAGATGCTTTTGTCACTGCTGTAGCTGGGCTTTATTGCTAATCAATGGCCAGGGGACTGGCGTGTTTTTTTTTTCCTTTTTTTTGAGCGTTAATGACCTTCTCATCACCATCCAGCAGTTACAGTGAAGAGCTCGGTCAATATATTTAGGTTCTGTCTCGCTTCCGTGTACCCCCCCCCCCCCCCCCCCCCCCCCGCTATCACTGTCCCTTCTTTCTAGTTTTCCTTCATGTGTGTGTGTGTCTCTCTCTCTCATCCCCTCCCTGCCTTTCTTCCTCTGTTCCTCCACACTGTCTGGCTCCAGTGTTAAAGAGTCCCCAGACCCGATTTCTCTCCAATGCTGCAGCAGAGAATTAAACCAATCTGTCTTCATATTACTGCCTGTGTGCGGCCTAGATTGATCTGGCTGCCTGCCACTGCGGTGCAACACAAATCATTGCCTCACTATGAAATCCTGTCCCCCCCCCCTTGATTGACAGTGTGGTGTCTCATCTTTTTTGCACCTTTTTTGTGTCTTTTTTCTGTCTCAGAATTCCCGTCGTGGGTTGTTATATATGAATGCACTTCTCATTCTGATCAACTAAGTGGCCAAGCTGCAGAGTGGACAAATTTTGCCCGGTGATTTAGACCAAGTGGGTAATGCCAGCGTTAGCTGTTAAGCAATGAGGTTGAAAAGATGCATCGTCCATGATGCATGTGCATCATGTATATGTTATGTGGAGTTTTAATTGCATTCATGGGTGTAGCGTTTCTTAATGCAGGATATGTCCACATCCATAACCCACAGACCCATTTAGGAATGAATAAATTCATATATATAAACATGTGGTTTTTGATTAGCTTAAGTGCACTTTGGTGCTGAAGTGTAACTCTATTTCAGTGTAAATCAGTTCAAATGGCTTTTACCGAACCTCACCTTCAAAGATGAGAACATGCAGTGGCAATAGATGAACGTAGTGTTATTTACAGCACAACCTCGCATCTTCTCAGCTTTGAAACTCTGAAACCTCACAGTCCAGCAACGCGTTTCCTTAAAATACAGAACATATCCCGACAGACGGGAGACTGTGATTGCTTATTGTCACATTTGGTGTTTGGAACTACTTGCATTTGGTACAGAGCATACAGAGAAAATCAATGAAAATCAAGGAGAACCAAATTATATTAAAGAACAGCAAAGTTAGCAAGCCCGTTGGTGCGTTTGTTTAAATAAGACCAATAACTTAATTTTGACATCTGTGTCAAACGTTTGAATATCCCAGTGGAAAGTGTCCCTCCCACACGTGAGACGTTAAACGCCGGCGGTTCGGGTGTGAAGGGTGCGTGAGCCAGCCCCTTCCCCCACACAGGCTCTTAAAAATGAACCGCACACACTCACAACTCCACCCACAGTCTCTTTTTGAACCCCTCACTGATTTGATTCTCCACACTGTTCTCTCTGTGCTCAATTTCCGCATGACAAATATTCATATTGGAGAGGCCAGAGTATTCCCACTGTCATGCTCTGCTGAATCAAACACACGGACTGCCTAGCTGAACAGTAGAATTATTTTTGCCTGACTTTTCTTGGGCAGTGGAACGAATTCACAAACTTCGGCTGCTGCAGGCGACATGACAAACAGCTGTCAGACGGAATTCGGCCCGAAATTCATCTCCTGCCAGGCAGCCGTGAGCGCGAAGTGCTGGTGCCTTTGTGGAGGGGGAGAGGAGACCGAACAAAGCCGCTTCTGCCTCTTTAGACAGGTGTTAAGCTTTTGCTAGTGGGAAGGAGTAACCGATGTTTAACTTCCAAAGATGCGTCGCAGCTAATAAACTATATAACGGCGTTCAGTCAGTAGGAGGAAGTGGGGGGGGGGGGGGGGGCCTCCGTGTACCGTCACTCCTGCGGTCTGACGGAAAGCTCCGGCAACCCAGGCACGTCGCGACCTCCTCACCAGACTGAGTCCTGGTGTGATGAAACATGACAAAGGCGGAATTTACTCATTTGTTATCCTCTTGCAAGGGAGACAAAACAATGAGGGAGATTATGGAAATTGGACCGACGGCAAACGTCCCCCTCGGCCCGAAGTGACACCAGCTACGAGCCGCGCGCAGGTTCACGCGGGGCTTATCTTCGTCCCAACTGTCAATGGCGACGCCAGCCTGCTATTATTACGGTTATTAGCGGCACCAGGGAGAATGGAAGAGTACCAGTAGTCATTTTAATATTAGTGGACTCTTGTGGTGATATGAATTGGAAGTATTTTAGAGCCGTCTCAAAGAATAATACCGTCAGCGTGAGACATCGAAGTCATGTTGAACTGCAGCGGCTGGTTACCAACAGAGGTGTCAATTCCAGGTTCAGAAAGTAAAAGTCCTCACCAGGATTTTGCTCAAGCTTGCTAGATTTTCTAATTAGTGCAATCCAAGTAAAATTTGTGGAATCAACACAATCCAGGAAGCCTGAGTAAAATCCTGGTGAGGACTTTTACTTTCTGAACCTGGAATTGACACCTCTGGTTACCAACGTACTTTATCGGCTGAATGCAAGTGTGTTGTTTTTATTGTTTGACTAAGCCCACCATTAAACTGATTCTGCCTCTCCCTTCTTGTGTCCCTCTTGCGTTGTCCCTTCTCCTCGATGTGATTAGTTGTATTTCTTTGGCCACTTTTGAGCATATGTCATTTGCCTTCACGACCGGTTGATGGAATGCCGTTATTGGGGAATGTCACGCTTTAACAACAAGCAATCACTCACCTCCCTCTTCAGAACTGGAGCGGGAACTGTGCCCTCTGTCATTTAGGGGCAATCAGCATAGGCCCGGGCTCCGGCCCCCTCCGTCATATCAGCAGATGCAATTTCCTGGAGGAGCTGGGCTTCGGTGACATTGAGAACCCAACGACCAAGTCCTTGGAAACGTGCGGGAGATGCGTGTGTTTCAGGGGGGTGCTTTTATGTACCAAAGTCAGATAGGCTGAAAGAAACAAAGAGTTATTCACCAAATATGGTTTTTGTGCATCCAGCTGTTCCTTTCATCAGTTCAGGTGGAGAAAAAGCTTCCTTCGAGCAGATTATGTATGTGCCTGGAGAATGTGACCCCCCCCCCCCCTTTCTTGGTTTCTCTTCATAATATGTTTTTTGATTGAGGGGATTTTTTTTTTTCACCCAGATCAGCCTGTTTTCCATTTCTGAATTTATCTCCGTGCCTGGAGGTCCTCTGCAAAGGTTGACTCATTTCAATTAAAATAATAAGCAGAGGAGATAACGGAGAAAAAAAAATATTTCTGCGCCAAATCGCAGTCATCTTAATGAAGGGGGTTTGGGGTGTTGCAGGAAGTGGCTTAACAGACTGAATGTTAAAGTCGGTGTCTTTGTCTCTGCGCCTGTGTCACCTGTCCTTTCCCTCACGCTGTCCCCTCCTCCCTTTCTCACGCGTTCTGTCTCCCGCCCACACGTCCTTCTTCGCCGCGCTGCTTTCAGTTTCCTCACCAACACCGGCCTGCTCTGTCTCTTTGATTTTCCCCCGAAACCCACGAAACCTGAAGGGTGTCAAGAAAAAACCCCAAAACAATCGCGCTGGATCGACATTTATTGCATTATCACACATCTCTGTCTGTCACTTCTTATTTCTCTCTCTGTCTCTGCGTGTCTCTGTTCCTCACACTCTCTCTCTCACGGTCTTGCTCTCATTCTCCGTCTTGTCTCCCTCTGGTTTTCTCAGTGTATGTGCGGTTCAACTCCAGCCACGGCTTCCCGCTGGAGGTGGACGAGGGGGCGAGCGTGGCGGGGCTGAAGGAGGCGGTGGGGCGTCTGCGGGGCGTTCAGCCCGACCAGCTCCGGGTCATCTTCGCCGGGCGAGAGCTACACAGCGACTCCACTCTGCAGGTAACTCCTCCCACCTTTCTGTCCCCCCCATTTCTCATGGTCTCTCTTTTGCTTGACAAGGTCACTGTCGACAGGCAGGGAAGCACGGACCATTAGCACCAGGGTGAAACTCTCTGGTAGGATCCACAGGTAACCAGCACTGTATTTATGCCCAGACCGCTTTCTGCATTTATCTCCCATCTCTGTGACTGTGTCTCTTTTTTTCTCTCTGGGTCAGTACAGTTGTGATCAAATTTATTCAACCCCCACTGAAATAAAGTGTTTTGGCCAGTTTGACATTGATTTTGATCATTTCAGTCATCTTATTTACAATTATATCAAAGAGGCACTTATAAATTAGACAAACATAACATAATATTTATGATGGAATAACCACAAATGTCTTTACTGTGCTCACATCATTATCAGTTTTATTCAACCCCCTAGTGACATTATTTTTTAGTACTTAGTACAACATCCTTTTCCAGTTATG
This sequence comes from Brachyhypopomus gauderio, assembly GCF_052324685.1. Classification (NCBI taxonomy): domain Eukaryota; kingdom Metazoa; phylum Chordata; class Actinopteri; order Gymnotiformes; family Hypopomidae; genus Brachyhypopomus; species Brachyhypopomus gauderio. The sequence continues at coordinate 525,174 of NW_027506869.1, forward strand.
ACAGCTTTCAAGCGTGAAGCATAGCTTGACACAAGTGTCTTGCAGCGACCTATGGGTATCTTAGCCCATTCTTCTTGGGCAAAAGCCTCCAGTTCAGTCACATTCTTAGGCTTGCGCACTGCAACTGCCTTCTTTAGGTCCCACCAGAGGTTCTCAATTGGATTTAAGTCTGGTGATTGCGATGGCCACTCTAGAATGTTCCAGCCTTTCATGTTCAACCATGCTCTAGTGGACTTGGATGTGTGCTTCGGATCATTGTCCTGTTGGAAGGTCCAACGTCTCCCAAGCCGCAGGTTTGTGACTGACTCCATCACATTTTCCTCCAAGATCTCCTGGTACTGAAGGGAATTCATGGTACCCTGCACACGTTGAAGCTTTCCTGTACCATTAGAAGCAAAACAGCCCCAAAGCATAATTGACCCCCCGCCATGCTTCACAGTAGGCAAGGTGTTCTTTTGTTCATAAGCCTGGTTCTTCCTTCTCCAAACATAGCGCTGGTCCATTGTCCCAAACAGTTTCATCTGACCACAGTACACTGTTCCAAAACCTTTGTGGCTTGTCCACATGACTTTTGGCATACTGCAGTCGACTTTTCTTGTTCTTTGGAGTCAGCAAGGGGGTGCGTCTGGGCGTTCTGGCATGGAGGTCTTCGTTATGCAGTGCGCGCCTTATTGTCTGAGCTGAAACTTCAGTGCCCACATCTGACAGGTCTTTTTTCAGTTCCTTAGCAGTCACGCGGGGATTTTTCTCCACATTACGCTTCAGGTAGCGCACAGCAGTCGCGGTCAGGATCTTCTTTCTGCCACGACCAGGTAACGTTTCCACTGTGCCCTTTAACTTGAACTTGCGAATGATACTTCCGATAGTGTCTCTTGGAATATTTAACAACTTCGCAATCTTTTTATATCCATTGCCATTCTTGTGAAGAGCAATAACCTCTTCTCTTGTCTTCTGGGACCATTCTCTTGCCTTCACCATGCTTGGAAACACACCAGTAGATGTCTAGAAGGAGCTGAGTATCACAGTCCTTTTAAATCTGCCTAATTGGTGCTTATCATGCTTGATTGCTGCTCGTTGACATCCACAGATGTTTTCAATACCTGATGGAAAACACTGGAATGAACCTCTGTTCTTAGGAGTGGTAGTCGTAAAGGGGTTGAATAATTGTGTCAATGAAGAAATCACAAAAAGGCCATTTAATACTTTATGACAAAAAAAATTGATGCTATCTTAGTTGCATTTAGTTCTTTAACAAGTCCTTGTAAGATTTCATTATGAACACAATTACAAATGTGCACTGAATTCCATAAAACCCTTCGCAGCATTGGGGGTTGAATAAATTTGATCACAACTGTATATCTCTCTGTTTATCTCCTTCTATCTAAGCCCTCTGTCTCTCTCTCGCTCTCTCTCTCTCTTTCTCCCTCTCTCATTCTATCTCTCTTTTTCTTTTTTTCTCGGTGGGATTCAGAGGTCTGACAGGATAAATAGAGCCAAGGGAGATCTCCTGAACTTTAGTGCACCGTGCTTCATTAAGCCTGACCTTCTTAATTATGCATTCAAATGCGCACACACACAAACACACACACAAACACACAAACAAACACACAGAGGTATTCTTAGATGCACTATCAGTGCAGACACAATTGGAACTGATACACACACAAACACACGTGCGCGCGCACACACATTTCATGCCGCACTCCCACTAATGTTCTCCTAGACTTGCACTGGTACTCTCTGCTCCAGTTCTTCTTGACACAGTTCTGACGGAGGAGGACTCGGGGCAGGTCTTGGCCGGTGGAGCCGGCCACCTCCCAGGAGAAACCAGCGACTCCACTCTGCCCCCTAGAGTTCAAGCACAACTCATCAGACTCCAATGATGTCCAGGTCTCAGGCAAAAGAGTAATGGACTCAGAATGAGTCCGAATGGTTCATTACTCGACTGTTTGTTCTGGATAGCCTCATTACAATATTAGGCTTGGCAGTTAACACTTTTAATTGAAATCTGCACTTTAAAGCAGTTTAACCAGAGCAGAACTAATTGCCACTTTATTAATTGCCCCAGCCACTTTATTTGTTGGGGAAGGGGTGTCAGGGGCAGTGGAGTTACAGGTCTCCTCCACAAACACAGCCTCCTGCTTACTCCGAGGATTATGGGAATTAATATTCGAACAAATACGTGCCATTTAAAGCCTGTTTGTTTTATATACGACTGAAAAGATTCTATGTGCCGTGATGGTATTTTGCACTTGTCGCCACACTGAATAAAACAACCACTGTGCCGTATTACTGGCTGAGCAGTCACACAGTTAGATTCCCATAATAATGCACTCTGCCACAGCAAATCCCAGGCTGGCTAACTAGGTTGTGTGTGCCTGCTATAGCGTGCGGGTTAGGTAACAGCACTGAATCTCACGCCTGTGAGCTGGTCACAGCTCTTCTCTTGATTCCACCGGTCTAGCGGCAGCCAGACTGACAGAATAAGGAGAGCGTGGAGCGTGTCTGTCTCCTGAGATACCGGACCTCTTTCCTGTCACGCTCAGTCAGCAAGCTCGGACAGACGGCCGGCGGGAAACACGAACGTGCGTACGTGCAGCAAGCTCTCTGTTGGTCAGTCTGAGGTTCTTCATGAAGTGGCAGACATAAAGGTGACCCACACATGGGTCTGGGTTCACCTGTCGTAGCATGCCGGTATCCATAAAATTGGCTTCTGGGATGTGAAGGGCAGCGGGAACCTGACTGACAGCTCGAGAGAACAGCAGCGAAACTCACAGCACAGCACTCCTCCATTTAACGGAGTAATTTGGTCAGAATGCTAATGTGACTAAAAAAGTGGAGAAAGGCAGTTGCCCTCAATTAGCACAGTGTCATTTGAGCTCTGTTAATTGTAAGTGTCTTTGACCTCTTATTAGCCGTTTTAGCATGTCTGTTAGTTTTGGCTCAGACTACTGTTTTACTGAGTAATTACCCAGGCACTGTGGTTACAAGCATTTACCGTAAAAAGGAGGTCATTCTTTTAACATGAAGCTTTTTTTTTTAAGTTTGTTTTGTCCAGCCCTAAAGTACTGAAGCTTTATTTTTATATGGTCTTTTTGGAATTCTCATGGTAGACAAACACACACACACACACACACACACACACACACACACACACACACACACACATACACACACCCCAACACACCCCAACACAATTTTCTGAGACTACAACAGTGTCACCTTTTCCTTTTGCTCTGGGCGGCTCAGTTCGATTTAATGAACTCTCATCTCCTCTCAAAATTAATTTACACGTCTCTCATTCATATTTCCATTGGCTTCATTGTTCAGTGAATATAGCAGTGCTCAGATAAAGCTTTCAGTAATTAAAGAGTTTGGAGGTGCGTGCGTGCGTGCGTGCGTGTGTGATGCGCTGAAGAAGTGTTGGCGAGTAGAGAAGCTAATGGCTTATTAGCGTAGCAGTAGCACCAGGTGTCAAGCTGCTCGTGTTAAAGTAGTGTGATTCTCGCACTGTGACGCTGTAATCAACGCATGCTTAATGTGCCATGTGCTCACCTCACCTGCGCTAGCCGGGTCCTGTATCGCCTCATTGCCACTGATTCGGTTATAATCGGCGCGTCCATGAGGGCGGCGCAATTTCCGGTTCAAAAAGACGCGCAAAATTTCTAGGTTTCTAATACTCGTTTTTAATACCCGTTAACGGTCGACTTTGGAATTGCTAATAGCTACCAATTCTGTTACAGCAAGTTACCATATGGCTACAGAAACAGGGCGATTAAACATGTCTGGAAATCTGCTGTGCATCTGTCCTGTGGCTTTTGAGTGTGTTCCCTTTGTAACGGATAGTTCTATTTCCTTATAATTAGCATTTAATAACTTGGACAACTGGGGTCTCCCAAAACGGTCCAGTCAAATTACTGCAGGCTGATTGTGTTGTGAAGTAAAAACAGGTGTGGGGGAGGGGATGTCTTGCCGAGCGTTGTGAGGCACCTCACGGTTGGTCCCGGAGTGTCTCAGGAACATGCGTGTGTGTAGCTTCAGGCTCATTCTGCTTCTCCTGTTTATCTGTTTGTGCCGTGGGACTCGCAGTCTGACATTTGTAGTGACGAGAGAAGCATTTGCTATAATGCGCTCTATTAGCTCCACTATCCCTGAGGAGGGCCGATTCTTCCCCCTCTCTCTCTTTTTTCTCCCTCTCTCATCAATGTTCGTCTCATCCATCTCTGCGTTGCAGCCATTTTCCCTCTGTCCATCCCTCTATGTCTCTCTTTCTCCATCCTTCCTGTTCATCTTTGTCTTCATCTCTCAATTCTTCACCGCCTGCCCCATCTCTCCCTCTTTAGAAGGTTAGCTCTCTTCACCTTTCTCTCGTTTTCCTCTCATTGCATCTCGTACTGTTTCAGTTCCCCCCTTCTCGTATTCCCTCTGCTGTAATGTTGGAGCCCGTTCAGAAACAATATCTTTGTGCCACTCGTCATGTCTTAGCCATTCTCGGCCCCCTTACGCTCAGATCTGAGGGAACCTCCGCCATCCCCGGACCCCCGCTCTCGTGCTCCGTGGTGGCAGCCGGGGGCCCCCCGCCATGTTGTCAGCTTTGCCCCGCTTTAGCCCGGCTTCGCCCCCCGCCGTCTGTCCGCCTCCAAGCCAGCCGTCCGGCCCCTGGCTGTAGGTGCTCGGGCGACGTCCGCGTCTGTCTCGGCTTGGCCCCGTGCTCCGGAGCCACCTGCTTTCTGCTGTCATCTTTCGAAGACGCCACAGCAGGTCTGGCCGCTCTCCCCGGCCTGTTCTGGCGTGGTGTTGTGCGGCCCGGTGCCAAAGTTGACTAATGGTGTTTGTCGAGGCTCAGGGTGGCAAGGTTTGTTTTGGCGTCATTGCTCAAATGGGGTTCAGGTGCTAATGGGGTTCAGGTGCTACACGTGCTGGAGAACTAGCGTAACTATCAAATTCAAAGCCCCTATATACAATACCCCCCGCACGCGGTTTTTCAGTTATGATCATGGCTATGATTATGGTTTCACCATACTTCAATACTGCAACTCCACATGAGAAAACAATGTATGAAAGAGGCTGTTTTAGTGTTTATCTTTTGTAAATACACTTTATGAAACAATTAGTTTGATTACTAATGGAATCGTGCATGGTAGAGAAATACAAAACCGAATAAACAGCAGTTGATGCTAATGATTTTCAAGGATAAAACTACCAAAGCAAAAATAAACAGAGGCGGTGAATTTATACTGTTTGAAAGAATAGAAAATGAATCTAATGGTCGCGGCCTCTAGAGGTTGACGTCTGTGTTACTGGTTGTCAGCATGGCTGTCCTTCATGAATAAAAACGCTGCTCCGAAAAGGGCTAATGTTCAAACCTCATTGCACTCCGCACACATGTAGCGTAGCGTCATGTCCCGACAGCACAAAGGCAAATATTTTCGTGCGGCCTGACGTGTGGGGCATAGCTTTAACCCTGGACGACCTTGGTAAATTGGTGGGGAATCTCCCCAGGCTGCTTGTGAATTCTGAACGGAGAATCCATTGATTGTCTTCTCACTCTTGAAATTGAAATTCCGCCCGCCACGCGGCTCCAGAGATCCAAGCCGCCACTAATGCGCCGCGTCCCTGTCTTTAAAACACCGACTTGTTGAGCAGGCTCTCCAAAGAGCGCCTCGTAATTGGTAAAGGTCACGCGGACGCGAGACGGGCTCGCCCAGCCTGCCACGTCGGTCTTGCCACGTGGGTCCTTGCGCCGGTAAACTCGCTGAGCAAGTGTCACGTTTCGCTGATTCCTCTTTCTTCTTCTTTTTTTTGCTGTTTGTTTTGTTTTGTAAACGCTCACTGAGCCTCAGTCGCCTACACACATGCTTTTGCTGTGGTGTTTACTTCTTTTTAGTGGTGTTTGGTGTTATTTATTTGTCTTTGATTTAGGTTTCATTTTGCAGCATTGTAAATATGTATTTGACAGAATTGTTTTGACTGCATGATTTTGTCTGTTGAGGTATATGTTTATTTCTTTTGAATCAGGGAGAATGTGAAGTATTAACTTTAATATAGCCTTGCCGTCACAGCAGAAATTGAAGTCTGTGATGTTCCATGGTGAGGCAAATTCAGAGCTACACAAATGTTATTTCTCTGACACAGGAGCATCGATTAGCATGACGGCTAATCCATTCTTGTGAACTAAGAGCTGTCATTGTGCTCTTTCAATCAGAAGGGTCAGTTTGCTGACACTGTCTTGTCATTGATTATAAAAGTTATGCCAAAAAGTGCTGTCATAGAACTATAAGGTACTATTGACCATTAAAATTTCCCATATCTACCATGTCCAGGCTTTTCAGATGATGCTCTGTCGTTGCAGCTAGCCATCAGTATATAATCGATGCTAATTTCCATATATTCATTATTCATTTCTCCTGAGGGCTCTAAAATTAGCTCCCGTAGTTCCTCCATTTTGGCCCAGCAGCTGCAGTTGGTCCCAGGTGTGTTAGAACTCACCTTTATGCGATGAAACTCTGAACAGCAGCTCTGAACAGCTACTTAGCTACTTTACTCCACGAACGAGGACTTCATTAAGACCATACCAAGAGCAGTCGGTGCTTGCTGTCTCTCAGGGAAAATGAACACGATCAAATCGGTTCTGTAGATGGTTTTTGCCTCCACGTGTCTGGCCTGTCAAGTGGGGGTTCACGGAGGGAGATGTTTGAGATGAGATGATATTAAGACGTAAAGCAAATACAAGCTACAGAACAACAAAACCAAACAGTCGTGCAGTGGAAAATACATCTCCAAGGGAAGGATGGACTACCGTTAATATATAAGAATAAGAGTTCTAAATAGATAGAGCTTGATAAAGTTCGTAGGATAGATAACGCCTCCCGATGGTGGGATGTTGGGAAATCGTTCAGCGTCCTTGGCACCCAACGCTGTTTTTGTCCTTTGCAAATCTTTCCCTTTACCCTACTCTGGCGGTTTTTTTTGTGACAGGGCGAGGCGCTGGGTGCCATGTTCGTTCCTTTCAGCCGTAATCCCAGCAGCGTGAGGCGTACCCGCTAGTTGGATTAGCCGCGCAAATACGAACTGCCTTCTTTGTAATTGAGACAGTCACATCTGATGCTTCCCGACCCTCCAACATATGGTGGAGCGGTAAGACCAGGCGCCGGTGTGCCGTGCGGGAGAGCCGCCCTTTCACACTGCAGTACACTAGCAGGAAGATGAATGTCATTGCCAGGGAGATTACAAATTGTAAGTCTTTCATCTATCTTGTCAAAAATTATGATTTTACGTGCCGGCGCAGGTTAATCTGCCGTCCCTTTTTCGCACGCTTAACCCTGCCGGCCCGCCTTACGTGTGCGTAGAGGGATCCTCGAGACGGCGGCGAGCATCCATGTGTTGTTTCAGGACGCTTTTGGCTTCAGGGCAGATCAGAGCGTGGCGGTCTGTGTCGGCGCACTGCTGCAAGAGGCTGGTGAGTGCCGGTTGGTACCGGTTTGAAGATAATGACAGGCAGGCTGGTCTTCTGTCCCGACAGGCTTGCGATCTGTCGGAGCGGAGCACGGTGCACGTGGTGCTGCCTCCACCCACCCCCGCCCGCCTCTCCGAGCTGGTACTGCAGCGTAGGCTGGTCGGTGGCATGGGCAGCCTGACCCGACTGGACCTCAGCGCCTCCCGCCTGCCCGCCACCTCCACCGGTCTGGCCGTCGTCCTGGAGGCCGATGTCCCGGATGCGGAGGACGTGCCCATGCAAACAGGTACTGTGTGTGTGTGTGTGTGTGTGTGTGTGTGTGTGTGTGGGTGTAGAAGCACATGGGAGACTTTTGACTACAAATCTGAGCTAGCAGGTACTGTGTTTCCAGGTCAGATCCCTACATGCCGGGCAGCTTCTCTACTTCCCTGATAGCTTCCATACTGAACAGTTTCCCTACGTACTGAACAGTCTCCCTACGTACTGAACAGTCTCCCTACGTACTGAACAGTCTCCCTACGTACTGAACCATGCAGGGGGAAAGTAAAACTCCTCCCAATGTGCATATTTCTGTGAGTTAAAACATGAAAACATCGACCCCGTCCTCATCATGGTCTCTATTAGTGGCTCCCGCCCTCTGTTTGTCCTTGCCCCCTGGCCCCGCCCACACTGCCCCGCCCATCCTTTACCTAACCCTCCTCGCTTTAAAAGCATTAGCATAATGGAGCGCTCTCGCACAGAAATCATAAATTTGACGAGGCCCGCCTTATAAAACCCACTCTGCTAGATTTATTGAGAATCGTGTCAAGGTATTCCACCCCTCTCCTTCGGCCCATGCTTTTAGCTCTAATGAGAATTCTGCTTAAAAGGGGTGTGTGTGTGTGTGAGTGTGTGTGTGGGTGTGTGTGTATGTGTTAGGAAAATGAAGAGCACACATACGACTCACGTCCTCTCTTTACTAAATCCTTTGCCACAAGGATGTCCAGTTGCATTTTCTCTCGCTTAATTGGATCTGTGGTTCTTTTGTCCCGGACTTGCGTCTGGCTCTCCCGTCTGGCTCTAGCACGACCCACCTTGTCTCTGTCCTGTTTTCCCCGTCCCGCCGTCGTCTAGCCACACAATGTCCTGCTCCCCTAGTGCTGATGGATGTCGCCAGTGACCGAGCGGCGCAAAGTGACACACGTCAAACAGTGTCCCGTGGGGATTTCACCAAAGCTCATAGATGTCTGATGTAGCACCTGACCTGTTGCAGTTCATGCGTCTGATTGGCCGGAATGGCTTGGGCCCTATGCGCGGTGTAACTGGGCGGGATTAGACAGCGCTGACCAATGGTTGTGCACGGAGCTGTGCTGATGCTTCTGGCTTTTGCTCTTTGTGGTTGTTCCTGCAGATCTCAAGCCCCACAGCAGTTTCTACGTGTACTGCAAGACGGTGTGCAGGGCCGTTCAACCCGGCAAGCTCCGTGTTCGCTGCAGAACCTGCAGGCAAGGAACGCTCACGCTCAGCCGGGTACGTGCTGGAACCGTCTGACCCCGAGACCACCACCACCGTCCTCTCTCAAACAACACCAGCGAGGAACGTGTCAAAAGGACGTGTGTTCCGTGGCGTTGGCCGGTTAAAGTAAAACTAAGCTTATAGACAGAGATAGTTCCTCTTGTTCCTCACCATTTCTGCCATGAGTCATTCCCTATTGCTAAGACCTAAGGGACGTTTTGTTTGAAGCATTTTCTCTGTTGCTCAAGGTCAGCTGAATGACTAACAACCATGGACCGTGAGCATGACATGTGCAGACACGTGTGTGTGTGTGTGTGTGTGTGTGTGTGTGTTTGTGTGTGTGTGTATGTGTGTGTGTCCATGGGAGTGCATGCCTGTGTGTTTTTGTCTAGAATTGTCTGTTGCCATTATCTACTGGTCTGCATGGGGCCACTCGAAGCAGTCGTCGGGGGCAGGAGGTGGTCGTCGGGGGCAGGAGGTGGTCACCAGGGGCAGGAGGTGGTCGTCAGGGGCAGGAGGTGGTCGTCAGGGGCAGGAGGTGGTCACCAGGGGCAGGAGGTAGTCACCAGGGGCAGGAGGTGGTCGTCGGGGGCAGGAGGTGGTCACCAGGGGCAGGACGTGGCTTTCCTGCTGCCCGTGTGCCAGCGTCGCCCGCTCTCCCGTGCCAGTCTCTGAAGCTGGCGTTGAGAACCCTCGTAGGCACGCGGTCGGTCATCCTCGTCCACGCCTCGGTGCGTCCGCAGAATTTTCCCATCGTCTGTCGGGGAGAGAAGCTGAGACAAAAGTGTCCAGAAGGACGAGGAGGAGCACGGAGGAGCCGTTGTTCTCTTCTGGAGAGTCGGCCGCAGAGCTTCTGTCGCTGCCGGACCAAACGCCCACCGTGCCAACGTCTCCCCGTCTTCCATCTGTGAGTTCTGGCTCTGGGTGAGAAGATTCCAGACGTTTTTGCCAGGAAGTTTTAGCACCTGACTTCTGTGTCGAGTCCAGGAAGGAACCCGTGCTGCTTTTGAGTCACTTGTCGGTGTGAGGAATCGGAGTTGCGCCCGGGTGGCACCCGGAACACCCTGGGCACAACACCCATTAGGACTCTTCATTCCGTGGTGGGCAGCTAAAGGGAGAATTCACATTTAATGCTGCTCTTCTCGTCTACTAGACAAACATAGAATAATGTGTCTGCATGAGCACAGATATTGGTAGTTATATTGTTTTATGGTGTCATTTAGTGTTATGTGGATTCGGGTCTTTTAAGTGCCTGGCTGTATTTATGATTTCCACCTCTTTGCACAGAACCCTCTGCAGCATTGTCCTGAAACCCTGTGTTAGAGTTTCGATGTCTGACTTTTGTTTGTCCTTGTGGGAGTGAGCGTGATTCCGTGTGCGCGCGTGTGTGTTTGCCGTCGCTGTTTTCATTGACTCAAAGTGCCCGTAATTGAGCGTGGCGTGCACAAGCCCTCGACTGACCAATAAACACGCACCGTGCTGGGAACCGTCGCTCCACGGCGAACTCCCCGTTCGGTCCAAGCACCTGGCTCCGAGACAGAGCGCTGTTTGTTCAACAATAATGTAATTAAGGCTTTGTGGGGTTGTGATGTTGATTCCTCGCTGTCGGGGGGGGGGGGGGGGGGGGGGGGGGGGGGGACTGCGATGGTGGAAAGGAGAGACTAATCTGAACAATGGAGAAGGAGTGTTGGTGAATAATTCATTGGCACTTTTCTCATTAATCATTAACATTCACACGGAGGCGCCCGTGTGTGTGTGTGTGGACGTGTGCGTGCTTGTGCGTGGGGGTGCGCACGTGCGCGCGTGTGTGTGCGGGTACATGCGCGCGTGTGTTTTGAGCCGATACGCCGCAGGTCTGCGTGACCTTTCCTCACCGTCTCTTAGCAGGTGTCTTTGTGTAATCTCCAGGCCCCACCGGCACGGCACGCTGCCTCCATCCTTTCTGCCCCTCCCTCTCCCCATCCCTCCATCTCCCCCTCCATCCCTCCGTCATCCCCCCATCCGCTGGGGGGAGTAATGATTTTCTTAACCTTTTCTCTGGCTTATTAAGGCCCCTGTCAGAATGTTTAAATGCTTATGCTAATCAGACCTGACTTGGTCAGGGACGGGCAGGTGGGGGAGGGTGGTGGTGCTGGAGGTGGTGGTGGTGGTGGTGGTGGTGTTGGGGGTGATGAGGGTGGGGGGTTGTTGGTGGATGGAAGGTCCCAAAATAAGAATGGATAGATGGAGTGTCTTAATCTGACTGAAGGAGGAAGAACACGTAGAAGAACCAGACTTATGGGACTGATTTTGTTTCTGAGTTCTCAGAAAACCTCAAATTGTCGTTCCCATGTTGCTCCCTCGTCTGATACACACACACCTATACGTGCCGGGGAGCAGCAGGTTACTTCAGGACACACTCACCATTACTGCACGGCAGGACAGGACGTCGTGCCCTAACGTCGTGCCCTAACGTCGTGTCCTAACGTCGTGCCCTAACGTCGTGCCCTAACGTCGTGCCCTAACGTCGTGCGGTGTGATTTCAGTCGTAGAAGGGGCTAGTGGCCGGATTTGAAGGTTGACCCGAGGTGACCCCTCTTCTTCTCTGGTGGCAGGGGCCGTCGTGCTGGGATGATGTCCTCGTCCAGGGAAGGATCCACGGCGTGTGCCAGGCACGGGGCTGCGAGGGCCGTGTGGCGGTAAGAGAACAGGGCCACGCCCACCATCAGCATCCGCATGGAAGCGTGTCGGCCTCACGAAAACGTGTGTGTGTGTGTGTGAGTGTGTGTGTGTGTGTGTGTGTGTGTGTGAGTGTGTGTGTGTGTGTGTGTGAGTGTGTGTGTGTGTGTGTGTGTGTGAGTGTGTGTGTGTGTGTGTGTGTGTGTGAGTGTGTGTGTGTGTGTGTGTGAGTGTGTGTGTGTGTGTGAGTGTGTGTGTGTGTGTGTGTGTGTGTGTGTGTGTGTGTGTGTGTGTGTGTGTGTGTGTGTGTGTGTGTGTGTGTGTGTAGGAGTTTTATTTTAAGTGTGCCGTCCACCCCACGTGTGACGAGGACACGTCGGTAGCGCTGGACCTGATCATGGCCAACGTGAGACACGTGCCCTGCATCGCCTGCACCGACGTCCTGTGAGTATCTCTCGTTCTGCCCGTGAAGGTTGACTCGGTAGTACCACGGTCACAAGCTAGGGGGCGCCCAGCCAGTGGTCAGCGATTTCAGCTGGCCGAGCGTGTCCCGTTTGACACCGCCCGTGGTTCCCGCGACCTTCGTAGCTCACTCGCATGGAGACAGCAGCTCAGGAACGGAGTACGTACCACCTGACCGAAGGGACCGGTGTGTGTGTTGGGGGGGGGGGGACGACTTCACCTCCCCGCTGTGCAGACCCATACAATCACCAGCCTGGCTGTGGTGTGTGGGGACTCTCAGAGGGCCACGGCGCCCCTCCCCCGCGGGTGAGCGCGAGCAGCAGCACAATGGAGCCCAATCACCACCGGCCACCATTCAAATCAAGGGCTGATTGAAGTGGCGTGGCAATTACCCTCCTGAGTGGCCCATTGTTTTGCCTCTGTCCTTTACGTCCAGCCTTCCTCCTCCTCCTCCTCCTCCTCCTCATCTGAGAGGCGGCGGGTTCATCGAGAAGGTCAGAAGAAAGGACACGGCCGCGCTCTCGGGGCCCTGACAGGAGAGAGGTCGGCGAGGTCGGCTCACCGTGGCGCGGGGCGCCCCGTCGAGAGGACGGATGGCGTGGGGGGGGGGGTGTGCGAGCACAAGATTGCAGGAGGTTAGTGACGAGGCTCGGCTCGCGAGGGCGTGGCACGCTCTTTCAGAATATGAGGGCCATTTGGGAACACCGGCTATAGGTCCTGATTGGCAACGGGAAGTGAGCGCAAATCAGAGAGAGAGAGAGAGAGAGAGAGAGGGAGAGGGAGAGAGGGAGAGAGAGAGGGAGAGGGAGAGGGAGAGAGAGAGGGAGAGGGAGAGAGAGAGAGGGAGAGAGAGAGGGAGAGGGAGAGAGAGAGAGGGAGAGAGGGAGAGAGAGAGTGAGAGAGAGAGAGGGAGAGAGAGAGACATCACCAGGACAGATATGACCTCTCTGAGTAATGACTCCCTTCCTGGGCTCCTGGTGGTTCTAGTTCCCACGTTCACACCCCTGTGCGCTGCTCTCCGTGTGGCTGGTATCTAAATGAGATCACCCCGTCTCCCGCTACTGTCTCGCTCTGCCCCAACACGGCCTTCTCCCCTAGAGACTCATCTGTCTTCAAGCCGCCGTAGGAGAGACAACACCTAGCAAGCATTCACACACACACACACACACACACACACACACACACACACACACACACACACACACACAGACACCCATGCGCCTAGCGTGCGCTGCTCTGTGTCCTGCAGGAGTCCGGTTCTGGTGTCTCAGTGTGTGGAGCGTCATGTAATCTGTCTGGACTGTTTCCACCTGTACTGTGTGACCAGACTCAACGAGAGGCAGTTCATCCACGACCCCGCCGTGGGCTACTCGCTGCCCTGCGCAGGTAGGCACGTCCCGGCTGTCTCCAGGGGCATGAATGGGCCTGTGTGTGTGTGTGTGTGTGTGTGTGTGTGTGTGTGTGTGTGTGTGTGTGTGTGTGTGCGCGAGCGTGTGTGTGTGTGCGCTGCTGGATGTGTTTGGCACTGATTGATGGTGGTGTGTTAGTGACTGCAGTGAGGGGGAGATGCTATCAGGGTGTTGTATTCATGCACTCACACACACACACACGCACGCACGCACACACACACACACACACACACACACACACACACACACACACACACACACACACACACACACACACACACACACACACACACACACACACACACACACACACACTGTGTGGCCTATCAGTGTGCTCCTGTCTGCCCACCACATCCGTTACTGCCACCCTTTAATGGGGCTCCAGGGAGAGACACTGACCTGCTATCAGTTAGAGCAGGGGTGCTCATTACGTCGATCGCGATCGACCCGGTCGATCGCGAAGGAACTGTCGGTCGATCGCGAAGGAATGTGCGTAGATCGCGTCACATAAAATAGTAGTAGATGAATCGCACATCTGCACTGACGGTTGTATTTTGATTGACATTCACGGCAGCCAATCTGCAATCCACTCAACAAATTACGTTCGCCACCCCCCCCCCCCCCCCCCGCTCAACATATTATGTTCGCCGCCACCCCGGTAGATCTATCTGACTGGGTCATCTTATAAGTAGCTCGCAAGCTGAAAACAGTGGGCACCCCTGAGTTAGAGCATCCTCTCTCTCTCTCTCTCTCTCTCTCCCTCCCTCCATGTCTCCCTGTCTTTTTCTCTCCTTTTCTCTCACTCTTTCCCCCTTTCTTTCTTCTGCTTATTGTCTTGCGCTCTCATGTTTACATCATGTGTACACTTGCTCTCTCTCTCCTTCTTACACACATACGCATGTACAATTTTTCCGTTGCCAGTATTCTTTGTTTTCTTTCTACTCCTTCTCTTCGTCTAATGCGCTGATGTCTGTGTCCTGCCGTGCCCCACCGTGTCTTACTGTGTCCTACTGTGTCCTGCTGTGTCTTATTGTGTCCTGCTGTGTCCTAACCCCCCCGTCTCTGTGCCATCTCTCCAGCTCATTTTCATCTCTCCGGCTTTGACATTGTTCGGCTTTGACTCTGAGACGTCGATTTAAGCCGCGCAGGGTTTTTGTGTCACAACTTGCGATGGCGACTGCTCTCACGTGCCCTGCGGTTTTGATCATTTGTGCTTGCGCTCATGTGTGTGTGTGTGTGTGTGTGTGTGTGTGTGTGTGTGTGTCAAACCAGAGAGCATTCGTTGTCGCTCATTTGAGGCCATCTATCACTGTTTGCGCGTCTGCGGAAGGGAGATTGTGGCAAAAGGTCAGACTTCAGCCCCAAATGCCATTCCCACTTTTAAACAACTTTTAACAGTCCAGACCAAAGCGCTGATCCAAAAGGCAGGGATGAAAAGAGCCGGTGGTGTCTGCTGAATTTGAAATACAGATCGCCTGGCCCTGATAAACAGACCTGCCACCGCCCGAGACCCTGCTCTCCCAGGAAATACAGCAGCTGCGAGACAGGGGAAGAGGAAAAGGCGAAACCTTCTTTTGAAATGAGCTTTAACGCACCGATTTATTACACGCCGTCTTCAAAAATGAAGACGCCCCGCCTCACACGCGCGCGAGCGCCGCCTCACACACACACGCTTCTGCCGCCCGCGCGTTTCCTTCGAGTGTTTCGGCCCGTCGGCACTCTGAGAAGTACAGGCGTCCTGTCACGGCCGACCGTTTGAAGCGACAGCTAGATCCTGTTACTGGTCGCAGCTGCGCTCGTCTTGGACTCGTACGTTGGGTGGTTCGTGAGCCGAGAGGTCGTGGCTGTTGGCTGTGTTGTGAGCGTGAGGCCTTTCTCCATCTCTCTCTCCCTCCATCTTTCTCTCCCTTCATCCCTCTCTCTCTCCCCTTGATCTCTTGCTTTTCTAAGGATCTCCTACCGTCCAGGTAGTGATCTTCCTGCAGTTTTATTAACTGCCTTATCACATTATTTACATATCTGTCTTAATTCTGTCATTTGCATGCAGATAGTGTGACACAACTTGCCAGAGGAGCAAAATGCTTTAGAAAAAAAAGCATACTGTAGAATTGACAATAATTACATTAGTTGATTAATTGGAAGCATACTGTAGAATTGACAATAATTACATTAGTTGATTAATTGGAAACATACTGAGGAATTGACAATAATTACATTAGTTGATTAATTGGAAACATACTGTAGAATTGACAATAATTACATTAGTTGATTAATTGGAAACATACTGTAGAATTGACAGTAATTACATTAATTGATTAATTGGAAACATACTGTAGAATTGACAATAATTACATTAGTTGATTAATTGGAAACATACTGTAGATTTGACAATAATTACATTAGTTGATTAATTAGAAACATCCAGAATTGATAACTACATTAGTAGATAACTACACTCTTCCTCCCCACATTTTCTTAAATATGGTCCAGATGATTGCAGTGTTAGGATCTTAACTGAAGGAGACAGTTGTTCTGCTGTTTAAATGTAAAAAGTGCTTAGTGCTGTGATGCTGTGAGGAGCCGGGATGTGAAGCAGAGGTCTCTCCTCTCTCCTCTCTACCTTCCTCCTTCTCTCTCGCTCTCTCTTTCTCTCTCCTATCCCTCTGAATTCTCTCTCTTCTCTCCTCTCAATCTCTCTCCTCGTCTCCTGTCTCTCCCTTTTTTCTCTCTCTTCCTGAATTCTCTCTTGTCTCTCAATATCTCTCTTTCTTTCTCTCTCTCTCTCTCTCCCTTTTTTCTCTCTCTTCCTGAATTCTCTCTTCTCTCTCAATATCTCTCTTTCTTTGTCTCTCTCTCTGTCTTCTCTCTCTCTCTCTCTCTTTCTCTCTCTGAGGCTGTTGGTTTGGCAAGTGTTTTCCACACTGTGTGAGTCTAGCTGTGTTGCTACTAGTTTGTTGTAATCTTTACTGGCTCATCATTCCACATCCAAAGCACCACAGAACACACACACACACACACACACACACACCCCAGTAAGCTGGTCTTTCTCTGTTTGTGAACATGACTCAGACCATCCAGGTGTACGTTGCCGTGGTGACTGCCTTATCATGCGGCCGGTAGGCGGAGTTGAACGTTAAGGGGCCTGATTGGACCTTTGGCTGGCTGGGCTGTATGAAGTGGAAGCAGTGTGCCGCTAGCGGTGTGCCCCCTGCTAGGGCCACCCTGACATGTGCTCTGGCCTGAACATCCCTCAATAACTCTGGCTGCCGGCAGCTGCTGTAGCGCCACAGTGATGTAGGGGAGAGCAGGGTCAGGGGGAGTTGACCCCCAGCCTGGCCCAGGACACACATCCACCATTTCCTCCATCTCTAAATTTAGTTTGTGTTCTCCACTTCCCTCTTTCTGTGGAAAGAAGAACAACATGGATGAAGTGGCAGGCATATTTTTTCACAAAAAAGATTTTTTGCCTGTCAAAGTTTAATTCATTTGTTTCTCATCTCACTTCTAATGTTACTTTAAGAATGGTAGTTGATGAACTACCGTTGTGTTAAAAGTTGCGGTTGAATTAGCAGAAGTCTAGCCATGGGTTGCTAGGTAGCACTGTTGTCAAAATGGCGGCTGTGGGCAAAACTGACCAAGATCTTTGGGGGTAAGTTGAATCAGTGCTCCATCTCGGTTTAAATGAAGTTAGTCACATATTTGGTCTTTACATTGGTGTTGCATCTTAACAGGGAAAAACTAACACGTTGTCTCATTTATTTGAGTTACACTGCTATGGTTTCGGTCAATGGCACACGTCCTGATCTGTTGTACGCTCGGCTGTCGGTCGACTTAAGCACAAAAGGACTCATCTTGTCCCACTGACCCTACTGGAGATGCCACTAAAATGCTGTCCTGGAGATGGCAGGAAACACTTGTGGCAGTCTGGGTTAGTGCATCATCGTGAAGGACTTGATTAGGCTTGATTAGAGATTAGCACAATTATAGTCATATGCATTTGGTTTTGAGACATAATTTTTATACTCCTGAGAAGACCTATATTTCTGTGTGTAAATAAACCACACTACTGCTGGATGTGAATAGTGCTGGGAGAATTGTGTGTGTGTTTGTGTGTGTTTTATTAGTATTCCTCTCAGGATCTGTCTAGTGTACATTACCAATACTAAAAGGATGTTTATTTTACTTTAATTCTTGTATGTGTGCTAGGTGTACTCTTCTGTGAAAAGGTGGGTACAGAAATTTCAGTAAATTCAGCTATTACTGTTTATCCCTGAATCCTAATAGACTCTTTCAAGATGCAATCACGAGAGCCAGTAAAGAGAGACAGTTGATGAGATCATGGATCACGGAGAAATTGAGCAGGTGTGTGTGTCGCACAGGGGCCGAATTAGCACACCAGGATCCAGCCTCGTGCTGTGTACAGAGAGCCAGGTGCACACCTCTGTAAGATGAGCTCACCTTGGTGAAACGTGGTGGGTGGGGCCACAGTGGCTGGCATTGTGCGAGAAGTGTGCATGTGTGGGTGTGGGTTAAGGTCTGCATGTTGGTGTTTTTGCATTAAGGTGTCTGGGATGACATTCAGGGGGCGTTTGTTTCGCAGCCAGCAGAAGCTTTGCTCTGTAGATGGTGACAGAGAGGGAGGGTGTGGGTCTTGTGGAAGCCACACCCCTCCAGAGCGCTCTCATGAACGCGAGCTTCACGCCTGCCGCCCCCGGTGAGCGGAGATGGCACTTTGATGGAGAGACGCAGGCCCAAACTCTCTGCACATCATGGCCCACGGGGTGCAGGAAATGGCGCACAGAGGAATGTATGAGGGGCTCAGAAGTGGGTGATGGCTGTATGTCCAGAGAGCCGAGCCTTTGGGCTTTTAGGCGAACGCAGAGCAGGAGACTGGTGGAGTCCATATCGTGGTGTGGATGCCTTTCTCATTAGCAGGGCTGGGGATCTGGGCTAGCCACCTCACTGTGGGATGAGAGGACTCTCCGGCTTTGAAGCAGATGTCTGAAACAGGCTCGGCTGCAGCAGTCCCCAGACACGGCTTTGTGGAGATGGCAAAGGTTACACTTCGGCTCTGAAGACTCTTCGCTTTTCCCCTGGACAGCAGCGAGCTGCAGAATTCAACAGAGAGGCCCCGCCCGCTCCCTGGCCCCCTCGCGCACGCGGCCGGCCACGTCCAGGGCCCTCGGCGGGGCCCGAAGACTTTGAACCGCCGGCAGCTCAAAGACCCGCCTTGCCACAGCAGGGCACGTGTTCTTTTAGTTTTATGTATGAAGTGATAAAGTGAGCACGATTTCAGAGTGCCAGCCACGACCTTAAATTATAAAATACAAAAAAAAAGAAAAGAAAGAAGCACTTCCTGTTCCCATTGGCTGAGGGGAGAAACCGTTGGACCTTGGCCACTCCCACCCTTCATCCGCCTGGGGGTGATTCATTCACACACTGATGGTCATACAGTGGTCATACACACACACACACACACACACACACACACACACACACACACACACCATTGAGTATGTAGAGGCCTCATACCAAGACACTGGCAGTGGGTTCTTTCAACAGGGGCGGGTCCAAGTCGAAACATCAGAATAACAAAGCAGGCATCCGTGTAACACTCCAGATGTCGACCGTAGGTGGCTGAGGGAGCCGATCTGCACGTGTGTGTGTGTGTGTGTGTGTGTGTGTGTGTGTGTGTGTGTGTGTGTGTGTGTGTGTGTGTGTGTGTGTGTGTGTGTGTGTGTGCGTGTCTGCTAAAGGCCAGAGTGATGACTGCCCGGGACAAGTGGATTTGCAGTGACTTATGGCTCTGTTGGACTAGGGTTGAGCTGGTGGGCTCTGTGTCACACTGATTGGCGGAGATCAATGGTGGTAGAAATGTACTGTGAGGAGGACCATGGTTCATAACGGGGATCCGAGTCCGAGTTCTGGCGGATCTCTGACTGGACCTCAGCTCCTTCAGACCCAGCGCTGGTAATAAAGGCACATAGCACATGAGACCGAGGCTAATTTGTTGTGTAATTGGAGCGTTCATTCATTCTGAGTGGTGCCGGGTTGGGGCAGTGTTGCCAGGGGCTTCTGGGGCCAAAGTTCCTGCACATGACGACTGCTATGGAAGCCTTTTAATAATATAATATTATTAAATCCTATATGGATATATATATATATATATATATATATATATATATATATATATATATATATATATATATATATAT
The DNA here is from genome assembly GCF_052324685.1 of Brachyhypopomus gauderio. Taxonomy (NCBI): domain Eukaryota; kingdom Metazoa; phylum Chordata; class Actinopteri; order Gymnotiformes; family Hypopomidae; genus Brachyhypopomus; species Brachyhypopomus gauderio. The sequence goes on from NW_027506869.1 coordinate 544,868, forward strand.
ATATATATATATATATATATATATAAGCTGCAAAAGACCCACCACCCCCAATATATGAATGTATTATTTTTTGAGTGTGTGTGAAGGTGTATGTATTCATATATGTATATGAAGAAACACTTGTTCACATGAAGCACATGTTCATTACCATAATGCCTATGCTACATAACACAAGTGCCAATTCTAAATAAACTAGATAAATAAGAAAAGCACAGTTTTTTTCACATAAAAACTCATTTACATATCTCTGCCTATTTAGTCTACAGCTGTTAATCTCCACCCACTTACATTGCTGCTCTCCTGCATGGTTCAGCTCTTTAGAATGAGCAATAAAGAGCAGCCAATCAAAACATAGCTCATTTACCTCAGTTCCATCTTAAAGGAACAGTAACAGAAGTGGTTGTAATTTCATGGGGTAAAGAGAGGTTGGAAAATGGTAGTGTAAAAACGAGCCGTTTTTGGAACATATCCACACAAATGCTCAAGGAAACATATAAAAGAGAATTGTAGGCTGTGTTCAAAGGCAGGGGCAGAGGCATGGGTGGAAGTGGGAGGTCTCTTGAACCAGAGATCTGGACAAGCTTTGGCAGTTCAGCTCATCAGTGACTCAGTGCACAGGAAGACTTTAGACTTCACGGTCTGTGAAGCTCTGTCATGAACCAAGCACTCAGTCTCGCAATCGTCTGTACAAAACCTGCACATTAAACTTGCTGTGAGTTTTATCAAGACTGGTTTAAAAGGAAGAGTGTTCTTCTTGATATTGAACAGTGTGCAGAAAGGTTATGTGTGATAAAGTTTGTCCTAGCAAGATTCTTCGAGTTATTCATATTTGTGTTGGGAGTCAGGAACTCTCACACATACAGTCTGAATGTTAAAAACACTCTTTAAGGTGGTAATACCGTATTCTGTACCTTATTTCAATCCATAGTCTGTATCATACTGAATCTCTGGAAATCGCCAAAAAGCAAAGTTAAAGATAGTGTTGTGTCATTCGCGAACGATTCGTTCAAATGAACAAAACATTTGAGTGAACGAACTGAATCGAATCACTTCCTCAGCTGATTCGTTACTTTCTCAGTTCAGTAGTTGAGCTCAGCAGCGACCGTGTAGGCTGGCAGGGGAACTCCTGTGTAGTCTGTGAATCACCGAATCACCCACGAATCTGGAGGCGGAGACATTCATTGCGAGGGAACTGTGCTTGCTCAGTGATTCGTTCACTGAACTGAGGGCTCTCGTTCATTCTCTGATTCGTTCACTGAACTGAGGGCTCTTGTTCACTCTCTGATTCATTCACTGAACTGAGGGCTCTCGTTCACTCACCGATTCGTTCACTGAACTGAGGGCTCTCGTTCACTCTCTGAATCATTCACTGAACTGAGGGCTCTTGTTCACTCACCGATTCGTTCACTGAACTGAGAGCTCTCGTTCACTCTCTGATTTGTTCATGAACTGAGGGCTCTTGTTCACTCACCGATTCATTCACTGAACTGAGGGCTCTCTTTCACTCTCTGATTCATTCACTGAACTGAGGACTCTCGTTCACTCTCTGATTCGTTCACTGAACTGAGGACTCTCGTTCACTCTCTGATTCGTTCACTGAACTGAGGGCTCTCGTTCACTCTCTGATTCGTTCACTGAACTGAGTGCTCTCGTTCACTCTCTGATTCGTTCACTGAACTGAGGGCTCTCGTTCACTCTCCGATCCGTTCACTGAACTGAGGGCTCTCGTTCACTCTCTGATTCGTTCACTGAACTGAGGGCTCTTGTTCACTCTCTGATTTGTTCATGAACTGAGGGCTCTTGTTCACTCACCGATTCGTTCACTGAACTGAGGGCTCTCGTTCACTCTCTGATTCGTTCACTGAACTGAGGACTCTCGTTCACTCTCTGATTCGTTCACTGAACTGAGGGCTCTCGTTCACTCTCTGATTCACTCACTGAACTGAGGGCTCTCGTTCACTCACCGATTCGTTCACTGAACTGAGGGCTCTCGTTCATTCTCTGATTCGTTCACTGAACTGAGGGCTCTTGTTCACTCTCTGATTCACTCACTGAACTGAGGGCTCTCGTTCACTCACCGATTCATTCACTGAACTGAGGGCTCTCGTTCACTCTCTGATTCATTCACTGAACTGAGGGCTCTTGTTCACTCTCTGATTCACTCACTGAACTGAGGGCTCTCGTTCACTCACCGATTCATTCACTGAACTGAGGGCTCTCGTTCACTCTCTGATTCATTCACTGAACTGAGGGCTCTTGTTCACTCTCTGATTCACTCACTGAACTGAGGGCTCTCGTTCACTCACCGATTCATTCACTGAACTGAGGGCTCTTGTTCACTCTCTGATTCATTCACTGAACTGAGGGCTCTCGTTCACTCTCTGATTCACTCACTGAACTGAGGGCTCTCGTTCACTCACCGATTCGTTCACTGAACTGAGGGCTCTCGTTCATTCTCTGATTCGTTCACTGAACTGAGGGCTCTTGTTCACTCTCTGATTCACTCACTGAACTGAGGGCTCTCGTTCACTCACCGATTCATTCACTGAACTGAGGGCTCTCGTTCACTCTCTGATTCATTCACTGAACTGAGGGCTCTTGTTCACTCTCTGATTCACTCACTGAACTGAGGGCTCTCGTTCACTCACCGATTCATTCACTGAACTGAGGGCTCTCGTTCACTCTCTGATTCATTCACTGAACTGAGGGCTCTTGTTCACTCTCTGATTCATTCACTGAACTGAGGGCTCTCGTTCACTCACCGATTCATTCACTGAACTGAGGGCTCTCGTTCACTCTCTGATTCATTCACTGAACTGAGGACTCTCGTTCATTCTCTGATTCGTTCACTGAACGTACTTTCACTGTGATCCATATTCGTGCTGCCACCCAGAGAACTGTTGCTAAGGACGTGATTCATGTTTGCGCTGCCACTCTTTCACATTTTCTTTTAGACTGCATATTTAAGTTTTTATCTTAATTTTGCTCTTAATTTAATATTAAACGTTGTAGGTTAGTTCATACTTATTTTATGTATTATGTTACAGTGATCCCGTGCCACTTATTGCTTCAGCTTTTGTGAATTCACAATTTTGCACGTTTTTATAAGATATAAATGGGAAAAATAATTTGCGGGTCTTCGCTTTTTCGCCAGTTGTCTGCGGTATCCGATCGGCGGAAAAAAATATATATTTTATGAATTTTTTACATGAAAATCTCATAATGTATAAAAATAAATTCTAAATATTAATTCTAACAATAAAGGAATGTTATAAATAATAACAGTAGGAATGACAGTAAATAGTGCATATTTACTCTCATAAACGAGAACCAGCATCACCTACATGAGATTGTACACAACACGAGTAGTTGCTCACTGGACAAGCACATATGCACAGAACAGTGTGGGAATCGTTATTAATGGAATGGGAAAGGTTTATGTAATGTAAAAGTGTGGGGAGGGTTTATAAAGCCTTACTATAGTGTATAAATACTTATACCGTTTCTACTTCGCGGATTTTTGGTTTCGGGTGGTTCTGGAATCTCCCGCGATAAGTGAGGGATTACTGTATTTGTTCCAGTTATTTAGTTGCATATTTTTATTTATTAATTTTTTACAACACTCTCGTCTCCTCGTCTACTGGTCCCGGAGGCCGTGAACCGTTCAGCCAGGTATCAGTTAGGTTGGTCGAGCACAGGGCGGAGCTAAGGTTGCCCGAGCAACAGTCTATTTGCCCTTCGGCTAAGCTGTTACTCTGGTTTTATTCAGAAAGGTTTTATTGTTTTCCTTCTTCTTTTTTTTTTTACACCAAATTAAAATCACCTCATTATCCAAACCTTTATTACTTCTTGATAAGTATTCATTGGCTCGCAATATGAAATAAGCTAACATGGGCATTCAAACTAGCTTACAAAAAACTACACCTGCGATGTTAGCGGTTTCATAATTTTTATTTTATTAATCATTTGATTATTGATCTCTATTCAGGTTCATGCTGATGAGCGATGCTTAAAATCAATGAGGTTATTTGAGCAATGGCTCTTCCAAATGTCACACATCCCTGAATCACCGCTGGAATGACTTTAATTGCGGAAGTTTTTTATTAATTCATTTATTTATTTTAGCTTTGTTGAAAAACTATTTTCTGTCAACTCTCCTTAAGGGGAAACCACAGGCGGAGACAGCGTCCTCGTGTGCCACCTCGTCGTTTATGGGCTGTTTGCGGGCCTCAAACGCACGGTGACTAAGATCTGTAATAATGGCTGTCTGCAGTCCTAGATGTATCCTGTGAATATAGGCTGTGCGCACAGTCACATAGGCTAATAACGCTAAAGCTCTAACTGCAGTGTATTATGGGCCTTTTGACAGCGCCACAGAAGAGGCAAGTGCTCGAGTTTTGTGTAGGTATGAATTTACAGCTCCCCTCCGAGGCAGCACTGAATGATGGGATGGCTGACATTAATGCACTGAAAATACGACGCGATACGGAAGTAGGATACTTTGTGGCGTCAAATTTTTCCCGTTCGGTGCCTAAATTCGAAAACCGTGTTCGGTAAATGGCCCGTCAGTAGCACATAATGAGGACCGGTGGAGTGCTTTGGTATGCGGGGCGGGGAGATTTGACTCTTTAAGTGTTTTTCGCCCTGAAAATGCCACACTGAGTCAGAACCCCCTTCTGTGCACTGTGCGTAGGTGTAAGTGAGGGTGTGGGCGTGGGTCTGGGTGAAGGTGTAGGTGTGTTTGCATCAAAGTCTTTCGATCCTTCAGGCCTCTGCGATGGACCACACTCGACTTTGGAATGCTCCACTATACCAGAGCTGAACTGCGTAGCACAGACTGTAGTGTAAAGCACATGTTTCTGGGGTGAGATATATGCGAAAAGAAGGTTTTTTTTTAAGTCATTTGTCATTGTATGGTAGTGTAATCCTTGGATTTCCTTTTCGTGCCAGTACATTTTTACCTTCTGCTAACCAGGAAAGTGTCATGTTGTTTCTTGAGCCTTAATTTAAAAGGGCTCCCTTTCACACATAGTGTGTGTGTGTGTGTGTGTGTGTGTGTGTGTGTGTGTGTGTGTGTGTGTGTGTGTGTGTGTGTGTGTGTGTGTGTGCGTGTGTGTGCGTGTGTTGTGGTGAAGTCTGTCTTGCCAGTGGCATCAGTATTTCATCAGTCCATTGGAAGGGGTCGCTCCATTAATCCTCATCCTGCCTGTCAGTGCCGGGAGGAAGGACCCCACCCCAAAACACACTTGCAGAAACGCACACACTTTAATCAAAGTGATAATTAGGAGATAATTAGAAGGTTGAAAATTTGGACAAGAAAAAAAAACAAGCAAAACAGGTTAAGTTCCCTCATTAGAGACAGAGGCTGACGTGCAATCTGTCTGAGAGACTCCTTCTATCAGGGGGACCAGGGTAGATCCCTGTGTGTGTGTGTGTGTGTGTGTGTGTGTGTGTGTGTGTGTGTGTGTGTGTGTGTGTGTGTGTGTGTGTGTGTTCCTCTCCAGCCAGCCAGCCTTGCAGTGAGACAGAGGATGTGAGCGACATATTTGTTGGGGGTTATTCATTTGTTTATATGGTTTTAACAGAGCACAGATCCTTCAGGTCTGTCACTCTGTGTAAAGAACATCCTGGGGACTAGGGACTAGGGACTAGGGACTAGGGACCTAGGGTTTGTACTGAACGGGCCCTACCTTAACAGTCCGACTGGGCAGAGGATCTGTGAGTGTGGGCTCTCACAGTACTTCGCACATTCCACTTAATCTTTCCAGTCTTAGTATGTTTTAAAATGTTTGAGGTTTTTATTGAAACATACTAAAGTTGTCAAATTATTCTTAGTGTGGATAATCACTGTTAGTTTCCATACTTTTGGCCTGCAGTGTCCAGATGCCATTCTCATAAACTGCAGTAGATGGAAATATAAGATGATTTTAAAATTATTTTTATATGCAAGTACATTGTGTTATAAAATTGAAAAGGGGAAATGACATGGGCTAATTCAACTGACATTTAAAAACTCTGGAACTATTTGACATTAAAAGAAAGACTGTTTGCTGTTTCTGACTTCATTGCAAAAACCTTGAAAGACTTTTGCCCTTGAAATGAAGTCTATATGTGTGCAGGGCTCTTTAATGAAAGCGTAGACCTTTCTGTGGAGAAAGTGAGAAAAGTACTGACTCCTGAATCCTGAGTCCTGATTCACCCACCGATTAACCGAAAGGCACAATTAAAGTTGAAGATGGAACAAATGATCATTTTAAGAACATAACTCTAAATGTAACACTTTAAAATTTCATATATGATGACAGCCCAGATCTAGATGTTTGATAGCGACGTCAGAGTCATCATCAAAGTAATACGGACTGCACACGCCCGTCCAACTCGGGTGTCCAGCGTTCTGGAGTTGATTAAGCGTCTGTAGCTGGAGAGCGAGAGGACGCATTGAGTCTGCAGTGTCCATTCATACCACGGAGCTGAGAACTCCCTCTTCTTACACTCTTTCACCCTCGTGCGTTGCTCTTATACGCCATCCACGATCCTGCTGTTGTCCTGTTGGCCAGTTGCCCTTCATGCTGGTGAAGGACGTTAAAAATGACATTTGGATCCCATACCCACATCCAACCGGCCATCCCCCACGTCCCTGTAGTCTCCACCCCCTTTATCAGCACCAGGCGTCCCGCCCCAGGCCACCAGCAGGCGGCCCGGTGAAAGATGGCATGGCCTCATGTCTGCTGAGAAGACACTAACCGGCCTTTTATATGAGTATTGATTCGTCGACCCCTCTCTTTATGAAAAAGCCACTTTTTTTGTTATCTCTTTCTGCTAGTTATTGAAGAGGAAATTGAGTTGTAATTCTGAGGGTTTGTGTGTGTGTGTGTGTGTGTGTGTGTGTGTGTGTGTGTGTGTGTGTGTGTGTGTGTGTGTGTGTGTGTGTGTGTGTGTGTGTGTGTGTGTGTGCGTGTGTGTGTGTGTGTGTGCGTGTGTGTGTGTGCAAGGCCCCACCGTACTCCGGTCTCCCACCGTCCCTCGCCCGTCTGCATCTGTCGCATGGCAACATTAAACTGACACCTCAGCCAATTAAACGGTTTCCTAGTTGGCGTATTTACCTCAGGCTTGTTATGATTTGGTTAGGGTCAGAATGCAGTTTTTCACCATGTCCACAGAAAGGGCTGCTGAGGACACTCTGCACGGCATTGTGGGAAATATGAGATTTAATTTAGATTACCCAAATGAGCTCGGGTTCGTCGAGTGCTTCTCACCACGAAGTCACGATATTTACTGGCATTTACATACCCTTACAGGAAGCCTCATCTTTGATACATTTCTCCCAGCTTATGGATGCTGTGGTCTGAGTCAACCAAACGATAACCCCAGAGCTGCACGGCATTGTCTGCTCATGTGTGAGCACCGTGGGTTCACTAAACGTATAACCCTGCTCTCCCCAGTATTCCTGTCAAAGGCCCAAAGGGTGCCGTGCCCCCCCCCCCCCCCCCCCATAACCCCCACACCCCCCATGGTGACGAGTCGAACATCCGGCTTGTCACGGCCCTTCTAATGGTGTTTACCACCGTTAACGTCTTTTAAATATGCACGCGCCCTGCTGAGACGCAGTGGCGGAGTGCTCATTGTTGACAAATAATGACATCAGCCTGATGACCTATAATCCCTTCATTAGCATTGCCTGCTCTGTTTGTTTGGGTTTTACTTCAGATTTTTACATTGAGACCAGCGTGCTCCATCGTAACCTGCACATTCCATTTCAATTATGGCAAAGAGGAAGAGCTAATATAAATATAAAATACACAGTGTCTCCAAATGGTATTCAACCCCCTGCAGATTTAGAAAATTTGACAAGATACAAATAAGTTAGAGCCGTCAAACTTTGAACAAGAGCAGCATTTAATAACAGATGCCTAAATATTACAAACCAAAAATTTTAGTTGCTCAGTTAAAATATAATGCATTTTAAACATACATTTTGTGAAAAAAAAAACGTGTTTGTAATTACAGCTATTAATAATTTTTTATAAGACCTGATCTGAGATCGGGTCTCTGGAGTAATCTTGCCTGACTCCTCCATGCAGATCTTCTCCAGGTTGTCTAGGTTCTTTGGGTATCTCGTGGACTTTGAGCTCCTTCCACAAGTTTTCAGTTGCGTTAAGGTCCGGAGACTGACTGGGCCACTGCAACGCCTTGATTTTTTCCCTCTTAAACCAGGCTTTGGTTTTCTAGGCCATGTTCTTGGGGGTCATTGACGACCCATCTTAAGATCCTTAATGGAGGAGCGGAGGTTCTTGGCCAAAATCTCCATGTAGACTGTGTTATCCATCTTCTCATGGATGCCAACCAGATGGCCGGGCCCCTTGGCTGAGAAGCAGCCCCACAGCATGATGCTGCCACCAACATGCTTGGCTGTAGGGATGGTATTCTTGGGGTTGTATGCAGTGCCATCCTGTCGCCAAATTTCCTGGGTGTGGTTGGCACCAAAGACCTCGATCTTGGTCTCATCAGACCAAAGAACCTTGAACCAGTCTGCCTCAGAGTCCAAGTGATCATGAGGAAACTGTAGATGGGCCTTGACACGACGCTTTGAAAGTAACGGTACCTTACGGGCTCACCTGGAACGGAGACCATTACAGTGGAGTATGTTGCTTATGGTACTGATTGAAACCAATGTCCCCACCGCCATGAGATCTTCCTAGACATCCGGACATGAGATGTTCCCGAAGCTCCAGCCATGAGATGTTCCTGGAGCTCCCTCCTTGTTGTCCTTGGGTTCCTTGACCGTTCGGACAAGCCTGGCCTCGCCATGGGAGGAAGCTTTGAAAGGCTGTCCAGACCGTGGAAGGTTAACGCTAGTTCCATAAGCCTTCCACTTCTGGACAATGCTCCCAACGGTGGAGACAGGTAGGCCCAACTCCTTGGAAAGAGTTTTGTACCCCTTGCCAGACTTGTGGCCCTTGACAATTTTGTCTCTGATGACCTTAGAATGCTCCTTAGTCTTCCCCATGTTGACCATGTATGAGTGCTCTTCACGTTTGGGGCGGGGCTTGAAGAAACCAAACTGAATTCTGGTGGTTTGAGGGTTTGAATGATAATTGACCATCTGCTTAAACTTTTCACAATTTAAAAAATAAAAAAAAAAGAAATAACATTCTTTTTTTGCTGCAGTGAATTTCATACGTCCAGGCTGATCTACAGTCCAAATGTCACAGGGCCAAATTAACTCCAAATGTGTAAACCTGCTAAATCTGCAGGGGGTTGAACACACTGTGCATATACAGGGTGTGTATATGAAACCTCCCACACTAAAATGACAGGTGTTTCAGTTTCATTATACAACCCCTGTGTGTGTATGTGTGTGTGTGTGTGTGTATATATATATATATATATATATATATATATATATATATATATATATATATATATATATATATATATATATATATATATATATATATATATATATATATATATATACACAGTATAGATATATATTGATATATATGTATCACACACACACACATTTTTTATGTAACAGACTTTTCTGGGTTGTGCTCCTCCTCCTGTCCCACCAGTGCTAGTCCCAGAAGTGCTGCACACGGAGTCACAGTGGTCTCCGTGGTGGAGGAGGGGGTGAGGAAGAGGAGAAGAGGAAGACTGCAGAGTGGTGGGGTGGAAGGACAAGGGGGAGGGGTCACGTTGGAGGGATACGCAGGGGAGGAGAGGAGGTGGTGGGACCCTGGAGTAGCCTGATGACTCAGCGCTTTTAGAACGCGTGTGTGTGTGTGTGTGTGTGTGTGTGCGCGCACTATTTTCCATTTCCATTTTCTCCATATATCCAATTAAATGTGACCTTAGACTGGCTGCCCTGGTCCTGCAGGGTTTTCGTGCGTTTGTGTTCCTCACGGAAAGCCGGGTGGTACCAGGACGTGCTGCCCAACCTTTAGGTGGGTTCTGTGGGCCACGTCACCTACAGCAGCATGATGGAGCCGGAGATGTGCGCTCAGCGTGAGAGAGGCATCTGCGCGGTGTGGGTCGGTGTTTATGCTGGTGTGTGTTCTGAAGGATCTGTGAAGGTAAAGCCTTGTGAAGGGCTTTGAGATCAGGAGACGAGAGAAGATACTCCCTCTCTCTCTCTCTCTCTTTCTCACACTTTCTCACTTTGTCTTCTCCTCTCCCTTTTCCTCTCTCCCTCTCTGTCCCTACCTCCCTGTGTCTCACTCTCTGTCTCACTCTCTGTCTCACTCTCGTCTCACTCTCGTCTCCTCTCCAGTGCTGCAGCACTTTTAAGTCCCTCCGCCTTTGAAGTAGAGGCAGTCGGTTCTCGCTGGGTGTATCGCCATGGAAACAGCTCGACTCTGCCCACGGAGTGGGCCTTGCGCCATGTGAGCGTGTGTGAACGTCTGAGCTGGGTCCTCTCCTCCAGGTGGCCCCTGGGACCCTCCCCCCTCCTGGCCCATGGGAGCATTCTAGCACCTCCACATCCCTGATGTTGCTTCTCCTGTGTGTGTGTGTGTGTGTGTGTGTGTGTGTGTGTGTGTGTGTGTGTGTGTGTGTGTGTGTGTGTGTGTGTGTGTTGCCTTTACTGGTTTACCCAGAACGGCACACCATAAGGAATTTCATTCTTGTTTTTTCATTTTCATTCTTGTGCTGTAAAGTGTGTGTCGTGTCCTCACCGGAGTGTGTGCACGCTCGCGTGTGCACGTGTGGGAATTTCCTCCAGCAGATCCCACAGCCCTGACCCCCAGGGTCTCCCCTCCCTCCAGAGAAGTCCGTCCGCTCCCTCTGCCTCGTTCCTGTCTGTGTACCCGCTCCTCACCCCTGCCACGCACCACTGCGCTTGTGTGTGTGTGAGTGTGTGTGTGTGTGTGTGTGTGTGTGTGTGTGTGTGTGGGCCATTAGTGTTGTGAGATGAAGCTAGCCAGCCTGTCAGCACCACCCGTGTGTAAAGTGGAGGGGGGCGGGATTAATGGAAGTGATTTGTCACAAGCCTGACCTGATGGACCGCTGTCTTTAACAAGCCGAGAGAGAGAGAGAGAGAGAGAGAGAGAGAGAGAGAGAGAGAGAGAGAGAGAGAGGGAGAGAGAGAACATCATGCATGCGGGAGAATGAACTCCCTCCTAGAGCAGGAGCTTCTGTATGACCTTCCCTCTGCACCCCACCCCGTTCTCTCCGGCTCTCTTCCTGCTCCGGGTGTGTGTCTCTCCATCTTCAAGAAGTAGAGGTCTCTGGTCTCGTTCCTGCTGAGATCTTAATCACATGCACAGGGCCTTAAAATCAGCCTTCGCTAGCTGGGGGATTATTAACCGGCCCGTTAGGTTTCATTCTGTCTGCTCACCCTCTCTCTCTCTCTCTCTCTCTCTCTCTCTCTCTCTCTCTCTCTCTCTCTCTCTCTCTCTCTCTCTCTCATCCCTTTCCCCTCTACATGGCAGGGCCTTGTAAAACTCTACCCAGAAATAGCCGCTCTTTGAAGAGAAGGTCAACTTTTAGCCCATAACTTCCGTAACGCAGACGGGCTGCAGAGCCTTATAAAAACAGAGCTGTGCCGTTCACGTGTGCACGTGTGGGAAAAGTGTGCACACGTTTCCCACCACCTGAAATCCAGCAGCGTGTTGCACTCATTAATTTCAGCAGGACTCACGTGCGGAGGGGCAGGGTGGTGTGGGGTGGTGTGGGGTGCGGCAGGGTGGTGTGGGGTGGTGGGGTGTGGGGCAGGGTGGTGTGGGGTGGTGGGGTGTGGGGCAGGGTGGTGTGGGGTGGTGTGGGGTGCGGCAGGGTGGTGTGGGGTGGTGGGGTGTGGGGCAGGGTGGTGTGGGGTGGTGGGGTGTGGGGCAGGGTGGAGTGGGGTGGTGTGGTGTGGGGTGGTGTGGGGTGGTGTGGGGTGTGGGGCAGGGTGGTGTGGGGTGGTGTGGGGTGGTGTGGTGTGGTGTGGGGTGGTGTGGGGTGGTGTGGTGTGGGGTGGTGTGGTGTGGTGTGGTGTGGTGTGGGGTGGTGTGGGGTGTGGGGTGGTGTGGGGTGGGGCCCTGGGGTCACTTTTCCATATGGTCCCATGTGGCGCGCCTCAGCGGTTAAAGGCAGCGGAACCTTCCGGAAGCAGGTCTGCACCAGATCCCGGGTCGCCCTTCGACCGACAGGTAAGCACCTGTCAGGATTATCGCCTCTCGTTGGCGTTGGAAGGGGACGTTTGTGTCCTGTTGAGAAAACACAGTTTCAGTGCTTTAGTCGTCCACACACACCCCCCACGCTCTCTTAGTGCTACGGAACCATCTGTCCAGGATGGTCGTTCAGAACAGATGCCCCGAGGGCGTGCAGGGGCGTTTTTATATGGGCTCAGAAAGATCAGAATTGCTTTAACTGTCATCTGGGTGGTAGAACCCGGGTGTTTTCATGGGCACCTGGGTTTTTTCATCCAGTGCCTCGGTCGGTGAGCTAACGGCCGGCCGTGGCCTGATTGGGGGAAGCTGGTTAATGAACAGGGCCGCCCAGCGGTTTGATGGCAACACAAGAGCCGTGTGGCCAGCACGCCTTTCGTTTCTCATTTATTCTTATTGAAAATATCAGGGGTGCTGACTCTGACTTTAATCCCCCACCCAGATCCAGGCAGCGTGGGTGGGGTGGGAAGATGGGTGGAGTGGAGGTGGAGTCTTGATTGTCTGCATAATTACGCATACTTTAAGGGCTTTTTGATTGGACTTTCAAATGCTAATTTGGGCACGTTGTCTTGGATAAAAAACAAACAGACAAAACAAAAACAAACGCTGCCCAGCAATAAGACTATTGGTGTGGCAACACGCATCCACCCAAATTGACCCTTCAAAATACAGCACACACACCACCACCACCACCACCACCATCACCGCGTTAAGTCGCTGTAAAAACAACAAAGGCCTGTCAGAGCTGCCGTGTCAGGCGCTGACGCTCCCACATCAGTGACCTCGGCCCGGTATCTGGCCATCGGAGTTCATGAGGCTGTGGGCGGGCGATGACCGAGACTGGGTCTCGCGTCTCTGATGGCCCCGCTGAATAACAGCAAGCACCGCGGTCCAGCAGAACAAACACTGGTGCGCTCGCCGTACTGGTGTAATAGATGACGACCCCGCCTGCCAGAGTGCTAATGGCGGCCATGTCTCCTCATTGGGAGTGTGTCAAGCTGATGGGACTGTGGGCCCGGGGCTCCTCACTGTGTAGATGGTTAGTGTCTGGTGGGCCTCCTCTGTGAGGCTAACACTGCTCTGCACTGAAGTTCAGACACTCGGTGCCGATGCTGGCCGGAGCAACTGCTCCTGTCTCTGGATTAAGGCTTCTCTCGCTCTCTCTCTCTCTCTCTCTCTCTCTCTCTCTCTCTCTCTCTCTGCCCTTCTTCTTTCATTCTCTTTCCCTCTCTTTCCTCTTACCCTCTCTCCCATGTCTCCCTCTCTCTTCTTCTTTCTCCCTCTCTGTCTCTGCCTCTGTGCCTTTCTCTTCCTCTCTCTCTCTCTCTCTCTCTCTCTCTCTCTTCTTTCCTCCTTGTCTCCCTCTTCCCTCTCACTTACCCTCCTTTCTCGTGCTTTCTTACTTCTACTTCTTTTCCTACTCTCCCCACTTCCTGTTTTTCTCTCTCCCTCTCACCCTTCTCTCTCTCTCTCCCTCCCTCCCTCTCTCCCCGTGCCTGACGCACCCCTCAGCTCCATTAGGAGTGGCCCCTCCGGCTGTGCTCATGACTAAGCGTTAATGAGGGATATCTAAGAGCGGGAGGGGCTGTGTGGGGGTGGGCGGGGCAGGGAGTGGGCGGGGCAGGGAGTGGGTGGGGCTGCGAGCCCACGCAGGGACACTCTTCGTGTTCTGACTCATTGGCGAGGCTCGTCTGGCTGACTCATGGCTTGTAAAATAATTGCAGTGTATAAATGGGAGCGATTCGGAGATGTTACTCTGCCGTTACTTTACGTTTCGCTGCACTGTTGCACTGGCTGTTGTGAAAGGTACTCACGCACTGCTCCCGGGCCAAATGATCTTCGGCTCATAACGTCGGCTTTTGCAGACGTGTTATATGACCGTAAACTCTGCACCCCTCCCGGGCTGCAGTAGTATTAGAAATGAGGGAGACCCACTGGTTTAATTTCCGAACCCATTTCATGAGCATTAGTCAAACAGCTGGGCCCGTCTGCAGGAGTCTCTATACGGCCGGTTCCGCCCTACCAGCAAGGCACTGACTAGTAATTAAACAGAAGAAACAACTACACGAGCGGCATCCAGACACACTCGTCATTATACCTCTCACTGTGTGTGTGTGTGTGTGTGTGTGTGTGTGTGTGTGTGTGTGTGTGTGTTTAATCTTGCTTCCCGTCCCCCGTTCTCTCCCCGTGTCCTTGTGGAGCGCGGCGGACGCCTCAGCAGGGTGTTTCCGTCCTGCGGCTGCTGTGGTAACAGGTAGCCACGCCTCCACGCAGGGTCGCATACCCAAAATTGTACGGCTCGTGCGGTAGGGCGTGTAACTGGCAGGAAGTGGCGCAGGCCGGGTGTGTGTGTGTGTGTGTGTGTGTGTGTGTGTGTGTGTGTGTGTGTGGTGTGTGTGTGTGTGTGGGGGGGGGGGAGGTGTTCTGTCGCAGTGCGGTCGTCTCTCAGTGGACGTTTCGTCTCGCCGCAGCAGATGGTGGATCCTCTGGAGTTCATGACGAGAAAATGAGAACTAACTAACTTTCCACAGCAAGTCGCCTCATTTGTTGTTGAGTGTTGGGTTTGAGTGTTGGGTTTGAGGGACTGTAGCCCGATTTACCACAGTAAAGCAGAAATTAAGATTTTCACTTAAGGTCAAAATGTTCCCTTTAATCGTTTAATCTTGTGAGCTTCTGTGGTGAGAGGGAACCCCAGCTGTTATTTAGGTGGTTTAGGTTCCTCACTAGTCCTATATTGCACCAGGCTAGTAGATTTATCTAATTGAGCAACCGGTGACAACAACTTGAAACGCACAATGATCCCTCATTGTTGGGCTTCATAAATTAGACTGAAAAAAATACCCCCCCTTCCAAATCAAATACAGGATTTAAAGGAATATAAAGGACAGTGTGATAAGGACATACAGACCTCTACTGAACACGGTGCAGTAACGGGTCGGATGTGATGTCATCCTGTCCAACACTGTCCTTTGGCCGTCCGCGGTGCTGAGTGGGGCGGCGGCACTCGTGCCCCGGTGAGCCCCCCCCACACCCCCGGCACCCCCTCACACCCCCCACACCCCCTCACACCCCCTCACACCCCCCACACCCCCCACACTACCTGTCTCTCTCTCTACCTGTCTCGATCTCTCTCTCTCTTCCTCTCTCTCTACCTACCTTAACACACTCATCTCTAGCCCTGTCTGTGTTTCTGTCTCCATCTCTCTCTCTCTCTCTTTCTCTCTCTACCTGTCCATCTACCTTTCCCACTTCAACCTCTTTGCTTGGACTGCTCACATTGCCATGGTAACATCATGACATTCTGCAATGGTCTGTATCTTTAATTACTTTTCGACAAATGTGAGTTGGGCCCTCAGCCCCCCGTCCCGTTTAATATTTGCTACCGGTGGCAGAGTCCTCAGGTGCGATTAGCGCGCTACCGTTATTTGCATAAGAAAAGGGAGTTGGAGTGTGCGTTAGTGGCCCCGGAGGGAGATTAGAGGCATTAGCATTCTGCAGGCCCGTGGGGCGGATGGGTGGGTTGGGGACGTGGTTCCTCCCAGACACTGCTACGCCAACTACACTGTTCTCTGCAAGTCCATGAGTCCATGGTGTGAGCAAATGCCACTGACGAACACTGGTCTTTTGGAAGGGAGGGGCCAGTGCTTAGAAGGGAGGGGCCAGTACTTAGAAGGGAGGGGCCAGTGCTCAGAAGGGAGGGGCCAGTGCTCAGTAGGGTGGTGGTCAGTGCTCAGAAGGGAGGCGGTCAGTACTCAGAAGAGAGGGGGTCAGTACTCAGAAGGGAGGGGATCAGTACTCAGAAGAGAGGCGGCAGTGCTCAGAAGGGAGGGGGTCAGTACTCAGAAGGGAGGGGGTCAGTACTCAGAAGGGAGCCGGCAGTGCTCAGAAGGGTGGGGGTCAGTCCTCAGAAGGGTGGGGGTCAGTACTCAGAAGGGAGGCGGTCAGTGCTCAGATGGGAGGAGTCTGCTCAGAAGGGAGGGGCCAGTGCTCAGAAGGGAGGGGGTCAGTGCTGAGAAAGTGAGAAGGGAGGGGGTCAGTACTCAGAAGGGAGGGGGTCAGTACTCAGAAGGGAGGGGGTCAGTGCTCAGAAGGGAGGGGGTCAGTGCTGAGAAAGTGAGAAGGGAGGGGGTCAGTACTCAGAAGGGAGGGGGTCAGTGCTCAGAAAGTGAGAAGGGAGGGGGTCAGTACTCAGAAGGGAGGGGCCAGTGCTCAGAAGGGTGGTGGTCAGTGTTTCCTTTTACACTGGTCTCTGTTTCATTATCAAGGAGGCTGGTAGGCAATGTAGACAGTTTGCCATTCAGAGTACTTTAAACCATAATATTCCCTTCAGTGCTTATTTATAGAGAAGACAAAGAATTTATGAATATGTGTGTGTACGTGTGTGTGTACACATGACAGAGGAGTCATTAATCTCCAGAGAGGTAATTGGTGTCTGTTTTTTCTCTTCTTTGTTTCAGAGTGTAGTATTTGCCTGTAAGAGTAACCATATCATTACAGAGTGGCTTGATAAAGAGTAGAGGACAACTCCTTTACACACACACACACACACACACACTCTCACACCCTCACACACCCACACACACACACCCGCTTCCACACACACACCCATACTCTCCCATGCACTCACACACACCCACATCCACACACACACACCCACACACTCACACACACACCCGCATCCACACACACACACACACACCCATACTCTCACACACACACACACACACACACACACACACACACACACACACACACACACACACACACACACACACACACACAAACACACACACACACACACACATTCATCTCCAGTTATTTACAGTGCGCAGATCTCTGGAGGAGTTTGAAATGGGAGGTGTTTGTGTTTGAGGGAGCTGTTGGGCCTGAGATAAAGGGTCTGTGGACCCACACACTCTGCAGCAGCCTGGACACACGGCTGTGAGTGTGTGTGTGTGTGTGTGTGTGTGTGTGTGTGTGTGTGTGTGTGTGTGTGTGTGTGTGTGGCCTTTTTAAGTCTTTGAATGACACTGAGAAGTGTTTCAGGCTCTTTGGATAGTTTTGCTTTCTTTGTCTTTTTCTGACTGTTTTCCTTCTTCTTCCTCTCTTCCTCTCTTCCCTTCTTCCTCTCTTCATCTAGCTGGATGTCCGGACTCTCTCATTAAGGAGCTTCATCATTTTCGGGTCCTGGGTGACGATCAGGTGGGTTGTAGACTCTAAGGTTTGAATGTATGATCACAGACGGCTCTCTGGTTACTGAATAATGCCAATGTTCTTATTTAAGTCATATTAACTTGCTGCTGTCAGATCTTATCAGGATCCCATCATAGCTCCTGCTCACACACACACACACACACACACACACACAGTCCACGTACCTTTCCCGTCTTCCAGAGAGCTCATGGGAAATCAGGGGGAAATCGGACAGATTCTTAATTGGTTCATCTGCTGTTTCTCTATGCCACTCAATAAGCTCTCTCCATGGAGAAATCCCACCCTCGACCAGACGACCACCCTCTCCCCTGGGGACCACCCTCTCCCTGGGGACCACCCTCTCCCCTGGGGACCACCCTCTCCCCTGGGGACCACCCCCTCCCCTGGGGACCACCCTCTCCCTCTTTTCTTTTGTTTCTAAGTTCAGTTCCACATTTATTATTCAAATATATAGATTGGGTGCCGCTGCACACATTATCTCCTACACCACATTTCAGAACCAGATCAAATAACCTGCTCTGCCCAATAGAATCAAAAGCTTTTTAAAAAAACATACACAGTATGCAAATACTTTAATGTTATGGTGGATTTTCTACTTGGATGAAGGTGTGTAGGATACAAATTTGATCCGTGGTGCGGCGACCTTTACTCAAGACCGTATTTGATGAGGAAGGCTTGTTTTCAGGCATTAGTAGCGGAGCAGAAATCCTTCCCTAGATGCTGTTCACACCAAGACCCCAGTAGCTGCTGGGGTCTGATTTTGGCTCCACTCTTAAAGACCTGGGGTATCAGTTCCATGTTTCATGCTTCAGGAAAGCGGCCAGCTTGAACAAGCAGACTAAAGAGCTTTTAGTAGTCTTTTAGATGCCTGATCCAGTGCTTTTCTTTGATTTTAAGTTTTAGGTTCTTTCTTGGAGTGTAGCTGCTGATTCTCTGGGGGTGATTTCATGATCAAGTGGGTTTTGTTTGTTTTTGAAGACATTTGAAAAGTTCTAAATTAGTTTGTACATGTTTTTGGTTATCTGGAAGATTTTTGTAGGAAACTTTTTGAATAAATTAAATTAGTCTTTGATGTTTCGCCGTTCTGCATTGGTACATTCTGCTTTTGGTGATGTTGGGGTTATGCCCATTTTCCTTCTAGACTTCTCTTAACCCTCTAGTGCAAAATGTTCATTTGGCAGCGGTCTGAGAAAGAAAACTGTGGCGTGGCGGTGAACTCACCGCTAGAGGACGGGACCATGTCAGTAACGACCTCGCTGGACCCTGAGAGCTGGTCAGGAACCGAAGCTGGCCGACACGCCCCCTGGTGTCCGACCGGCCGGCCTCCACAGCTCACCGTCCGTATTTGCCACAGTGTCGGGGTGATTGCACGTTGTGGTGGGAGGGGTCATGGGGTCAGGTACAGGGAGGCCTCAAATGTGGCCGGTTCCATCTCTGTCTGTAATGTCAGGGTTTCACTGCTGTCCTGGCATTGCCATGCACCACATGACAGCATTTTGCTCTGAGCTGGAAAATTGCTACTTCCTGTGAGGAGAGTGTGGAAGAACCCCTCGTAATGTGTGCACTGCACACGTATAACAGTCACTGTGAGGGTCGATAATTCCTCTCTCTCTCTCTCTCTCTCTCTCTCTCTCTCAGTACGAGCGGTACCAGCGCTATGCAGCGGAGGAGTGCCTGCTGCAGATGGGGGGTGTACTGTGCCCAGCTCCAGGCTGTGGTGCCGGCCTGCTCCCCGATCAGGGCCAGCGCAGGGTCCAGTGTGAGCGGGGGGACGGCCTGGGCTGCGGGGTGAGTCTCGCACCTCCGCCTAACCTCTTATTAGCACACACACACACACACACACACACACACAGCCCTGTCATATCCAAGAGCTCTGATCTGGGACCAGTTGTTGCCTGTCGCAGTGCAGGGCCCAGATGAAAAGGACTGTGCCTCGTGTGTTAGGAGAGCAGAGCAGAGTCCACTGGCCTGCAAACTGCTAACGCAGCCATCAATCTGATCGCTAACAACCTCGGCTTCCCGGCCCCGACCTCTGATGACCCCCGCCCCCCTTACGGCTCCATCTCCGCGTGAGACGCCCGTCGGCCTCAGCCTCTGCCTCCCGTTTCCACGGCGTCGTCCAATCACGGTGCGATTGAGACGTAATTGCCACGCCATTTGCATGATGTTTTGTAATTAGCCAGTCGATTAAAGATTAGTGCAGTTGTGCAGCCATTAGCGCTGACTGATTACATGTTTGCAAATACAAACATCATCATCACGGGGGTGGGGGTGGGGATGGGGGGTGGTGCTGAGGAGAGGGAGGAGGGCTCCTCTCCTGTTCTCCTCTCTGCTCGGTTGATCTGATTCTTCAACACTTTGTATGGGAGGCCCCAGGGAATGGTGGCACACCTAGAAAACCTGCAGGGGGGGTGGGGGGGTGTGTCGACAAGTGTGAAGCTAGGTTATTAAACAACTGATATTGCATATGTGGAATGCTAATTAATCTATTAATCTAAGTTGATTACCCTGCAGTGTCATGCGAACAAATGAAAATTTCAGAGCATTTTGTAAAACATGAATGTGTAAGTCATGAGAGAGTAGAGGACTCAGAGTATGAGAGAGTAGAAGACTCAGAGTATGAGAGAGTAGAGGACTCAGAGTATGAGAGAGTAGAAGACTCAGAGTATGAGAGAGTAGAGGATTCTGAGTATGAGAGAATAGAGGACTCAGAGTATGAGAGAGTAGAGGACTCAGTATGAGAGAATAGAGGATTCTGAGTATGAGAGAGTAGAGGACTCAGAGTATGAGAGAGTAGAGGACTCGGAGTATGAGAGTACAGTTAGCATGGTGAAGAGTACCTATTCAGTTGGAGTGTTGGTGTTTGCTGTTGCGTTGGTGCCACTCTGAGCAACATGTACCATATACACACATTCACACATACACACCAGAGGTGGGTAGAGTATTCAACAATTTTACTCAAGTAAAAGTACTGTTACTTGAACCAAATGTTGCTCAAGTAAAAGTAAAAGTACGCATCCAACAATTTACTTGAGTAAAAGTAAAAAAGTACTTTGATTAAAAGCTACTCAAGTAGTGAGTAAATGCATGAGTACTGTCTCGTGTCAATAAATTACATCATGGGTGTCACGTTGAGGACCCCGGCCCCTCCCTTTTGGGCGTGTGTTAACGTTGTCCACGTGCTTTGTCTGCGTCAGTGGATCTCCGTGGTTAGGGTTTTGTCGTGTGATAATCTGTCTTACCTGTGACTCGTCTCGTAATCACGTGGGGCTAATGTGGTTTGTCTATTTAATGTGCGCTCGCACAGTGTCCTGTGCTCGTCGTCTAAGTCTGCACGTTGCGTTGTATGTTTGAGTGTTTATCGTGCGCTATTGCACAATCCAAGTGTGGAAATAAAAGTGACGTCTGTCGCAACAAGGACTCTGTGTCTCATCCATCTGCCGCCGCCTAGCGTCACAATGGGAAATTGAATTACTGGAAACAATGACTTTTAATGATAACAAAAATAATTTATTATAAATAAATATAGTATATAAAATTTATTTATTATAAATAATTAGTATTTTTGTTTGTTATTAATTATTATTCCTGTGTAACTGTAATGTGTTCCACAAAGGCACTAACTGATGAGACCGTCAGCCAATACGTGTAGCTACAACTTGACAACTACAATTTGTAGCAAACTTTGGTTCAACTAAATCATCATATATTGCTAGTGTGTACACTCAGAGTGTGAATTGGTTTTTAGTATTGCACTGCGTTACATTTAATAATTACATCATACAAACGTATACCTCAGATATAGCATTACACAAAATTATACATACGGCAAACTTATCGCATCGTGTTTCCTCAAATTTGATGTTGAGTTCTTGTAGGCTGAAATGTCCACACGTTTGGCAGACACAACTGACAGCTCATTATATAATTGTCCTTTTACACGTTTGTAATGTAAACATTGGCTGTATGAGGCAGTGGCGGATGCAGCCGGCAGTTTTTATAGCCAAAGTGTAATTGGGGTGGGCAAGCACGAACGAAAGTTGTTGAGGGGGGTGGGGGGGGGTGGGGGGAATTATTTTCATTAATTTTCATATGGAAAACTGTATTCTGAGCTTGTGATTAGGCGGGCCCAGCTGTCAATCAGGGTGGAGAAAGTTTGCGTATGTGATCACGTGACTGACCGGCTTCATTTGATTGGTCACTCATACTCGGGTGACGAGACGTTGGTCAGTCTTCTCACTGAAAAGACGAATTATTTACAAAACGAAAGTAACGGTAGCGCGCGGCGCAAATCCGATTGTAACGGAGTAAAAGTCGCGTTTTTCTCAGCACATATTTACTCAAGTAAAAGTAAAAGTCGTTCATATTAAAACTACTCTTACAAGTAAATTTTTGTCCAAAAAGCTACTTGAGTAAATGTAACGGAGTAAATGTAATGCGTTCCTACCCACCTCTGATACACACACACATACATTCCCACCATACACTCACTGTCACACACCTTGTCTGGGAATGAAAGAACTGAATGGTTTAAAAAAAGCCATAAAAAAGCAAGAAAGGAACTCTTGTAGATCAACCGAGGAGTGAAAAAATAAACTAAAAGCATGAAATATGACGGTGACAAATGCAGACAGCTTCTAGAATACCCACACAGGTTTACATAATATCTACACCATAGTTCACTCTTCTAGAATACCCACACAGGTTTGCATAATACCTACACCATAGTTCACTCTTCTAGAATACCCACACAGGTTTGCATAATACATACACCATAGTTCACTCTTCTAGAATACCCACACAGGTTTGCATAATACCTACACCATAGTTCACTCTTCTAGAATACCCACACAGGTTTATATAATACCTACACCATAGTTCACTCTTCTAGAATACCCACACAGGTTTACATAATACCTACACCATAGTTCACTCTTCTAGAATACCCACACAGGTTTGCATAATACCTACACCATAGTTCACTCTTCTAGAATACCCACACAGGTTTGCATAATACCTACACCATAGTTCACTCTTCTAGAATACCCACACAGGTTTGCATAATACCTACACCATAGTTCACTCTTCTAGAATACCCACACAGGTTTATATAATACCTACACCATAGTTCACTCTTGGCTCTGTGTGAATGTCAGAGAAAATAAGTATGTATTGATGTATGTAAGGCTGGTGTGTAAGATCTTTGTATTTGTGTGTGACGAACCCCAGTCATTTCTGAGGGGGTGGGGGCTACCTCCTGAACGAGGTCTCCACAGTCTCTCTCCTCGTCATAATGACATGACAAGCAAAAGGTGGTCTTTGTCTCTCTCTCTCACACACACACACACACACACACACACACACACACACACACACACACACACACACACACACACACACAGACACACACAACCATTACAGACAGCTATAAAAATGATCCATATTTCATACCGTTATTCATATCCATACTTCATGTAACCCCCTCCCCACTTCAGACAGTGTGCAGTACACTATGTGTACCTCACATACATCTCTACATTTACACTGTTGTACCTCACGTACATCTCTACATTTACACTGTTGTACCTCACGTACATCTCTACATTTACACTGCTGTATCTCACATACATCTCTACATTTACACTGCTGTATCTCACATACATCTCTACATTTACACTGTTGTACCTCACGTACATCTCTACATTTACACTGCTGTATCTCACATACATCTCTACATTTACACTGTTGTACCTCATGTACATTTCTACATTTACACTGCTGTATCACACATACATCTCTACATTTACACTGCTGTATCACACATACATCTCTACATTTACACTGCTGTATCTCACATACATCTCTACATTTACACTGTTGTACCTCACGTACATCTCTACATTTACACTGCTGTATCTCACATACATCTCTACATTTACACTGTTGTACCTCACGTACATCTCTACATTTACACTGTTGTACCTCACATACATCTCTACATTTACACTGCTGTACCTCACGTACATCTCTACATTTACACTGCTGTATCACACATACATCTCTACATTTACACTGCTGTATCTCACATACATCTCTACATTTACACTGCTGTATCTCACATACATCTCTACATTTACACTGTTGTACCTCACGTACATCTCTACATTTACACTGCTGTATCTCACATACATCTCTACATTTACACTGCTGTATCACACATACATCTCTACATTTACACTGTTGTACCTCACGTACATCTCTACATTTACACTGCTGTATCTCACATACATCTCTACATTTACACTGCTGTATCTCACATACATCTCTACATTTACACTGCTGTATCTCACATACATCTCTACATTTACACTGCTGTATCTCACATACATCTCTACATTTACACTGTTGTACCTCACGTACATCTCTACATTTACACTGCTGTACCTCACGTACTTCTGTGGCAGATGAAGCATAACATCAAATATGGATTGGCTTAGCTGCTCGGATGTATGGATATCCAAATTAATTTCATATTGTTTACTTAGTAGTCAAATAAATATTTGTTTATTTGTATTTGTATTTAAATGTATTTGTATTGACATGTACTAGCATGGGTATGATGTGTTTGCAGCAACATACAACAGCACAGATTATCCTACATAAAGTAAGAAAGCAGACATCCTGGTTAGTAATTTAGTTATGTGTTAAAAGGTTTCTGTGATTAGACTTTAAATTAGAGTTAAAGTTTAATTTCTAATATAGAAAAAATAACTAGCATTAGCTGGTGCTTTTGACAGATATCTATCAGGTTGTGGACACAGTGAAAGCTTATTGATTTCAGTTGAAACACACAGGGATATAATTCACAGCATCCAAACAAGTCTAATACATAAAAGGAAAAAGTAATTTAGTTCTTTGTCCTCTCTGCTGTCCTAACATTTGGGCACCCATGATCAAAATATTTGTTAGTATGAAATGTTAAGTCAGTAGAAGATGAACTTATCTCCAAAATATATAAAATGAAAGATAAATCATTTTTGTCTACATTTTAGGTAAGATTTGTGTGCTGTTTTTGCTTTGTACAGTTTAAAAACATAAAGGAGCACCCTGCTAAAGCTTGGGTCCCCCAAGATGTTTGAGATCTCAGATCACTTTTACCAAGGTCTCAAATCTTCATCAGCTTGTTAGGTCAACGGCTCATTCATGATCATGTTTAGGAAAGGTCACGTTGTAAACATTCTTACTCCTCCAGCCTCGTCCACACAATCAGCACACCTTGGGCTCCTCTGAGCAGGAGCGCTTTGAACATTTGAGATGATTGGGGCCCACAAAGCAGGAGAAGGCTGGGAGAAGACTTCAGCGCTTTTTCAGGTAGCCAGTTCCTCAGTTCATAATTCAGAAATGGCGGGTAACAGCATTGATGGTGGTCAAGTTATGGACTGGAAGACCGAGAGCACTTTCCAGGAGAAATGCTTGTAGGATTGCTAGAAAGGCAAAACTCACATTAGACCACTGGTTCCCAAAGTGGGGGGCGCGCCCCCTAGGTGGGGCGCGGAGCTATTGCAGGGGGGGCGCGGAGCTTGAAAGTAAAACGTGCACATGTGTCAAAGGGATGCACCGATTCCGATATTAATATCTGAAAAAATTCTAGATCGGGTATCGGGGACAATGTGACCGATCCATAAAAACAGATCTATTCAGTCTAATTCTATGCTTGTATTGCTTGCTTTTCGGAGTTAGTTCAACCTAAGCCTGGTTTATACTCGACGCGCCGCGAGCGGCGCGAGGGTCCGCGCGGCGAAAATGACGTAATCGCTGTGGCTCCGCCCGTGCGCGAGGGCCTCGCGCCGCGACACCTCTCGAATTTTGTAACTTCGCGCGCGCGCCGCGCTTCAGCGCGATCGACAAAGTCATGTTTGCAGGGTTCATACACCTAAACAAGGTGGAATTAAAGCACTTGTACGGAACTTTCAAGGTCCATTTCAATATTTTATAGCACGATAAACATAATTAAGTTAAATATTAATACATATAGTCGAAATAATTCGCTTTTTATCACATTATTTAATGGTTGTTTATTTTCAAAACGCTCAATCTTAACGTCTTCACGTTCTCTCATGTTTCGTCCTGGAATTACAAGAGGCTAGTATTTGTTAACGTAATTTCAACATTTTAATGTACTTTAGCCTAAATTCCAGCACTTTTCAAACCTGAAACACAAAGCAACATCAAAATGCGTCAGGTAAATGTTCATTCCCCTTTTTTTGAGGGGTGTTTCTTTATACTACCACATATCGTTTCGGACAACATTGCAAAGCCATATTTATGTTTGATACCTAATGTATATATACGGTCTCTGGTCAGGTAAAAATGTTCTTTCCCCGGTTTTGCAGAGGTTTTTTATTCTCCACTGCCACCTATCGCCACCTATCGTTTCGGAGAACACTGCAGCGACGTTCGCGAAAGTATAAACGCCTACGCCTAAGATAGTTATACACGTCGGCACCAATGATGTGGGATTGAGACAGTCTGAGATCACCAAGGATAATGTTAAAGAGGTGTGCGAGTTAGCGGGGACGATGTCAGATGCCGTAATATGCTCTGGTCCCATTCCAGTTCGGCGTGGCGCTGAAACCTACAGCAGGTTATGGGCGTTACACCGCTGGATGTCTAAATGGTGCTCAGATAACAAAGTGGGCTATATAGATAATTGGACACGTTTTGAGGGCAGGCCTGGCCTTTTGAAGCGAGACGGCATTCACCCCTCTTGGGAGGGTGCTGCTCTCATTTCTCATAGCATATCTGCTAGGCTTAATAGTGGTAGTGTAGGTGTAGTTAATGGGGATTGACAAACCAGAGCCGAGGCCAGGCAGCAGACAAACAGGCTAATCCGACTGTCTGCGAGCTGCAAAGAGACGTCACCTAGGTCACACCAGATTGAAACTGTGTCTGTTCCTCGAGTACCAAAAAATAATTCTCGTAAAGTTAGTAGACAAAATTTAATCAATGTTAAATTCAACTATGCTCCCTCAGAGAGCAGTTTAAATCTGAAACTAGGACTACTAAATATTAGATCCCTGTCATCTAAAGCATTGCTTGTTAATGAAATGATTACCGATCATGATCTATGCATGCTTTGCTTGACGGAAATCTGGACCCGACCAGACGACTATATGGCCCTAAATGAAGCTTCTCCCTCTGGCTATAGATATGTCCATAACCCCCGTCCAAATGGTCGAGGAGGTGGGGTCGCTACAATATATGACTCTGATATAGGCATTTCTCAAAAATTTGGCTTCAAGTTTAATTCTTTTGAACACCTCATCCTCACTGTATCAAATGTTTCAAATTTAACAAGCAACAAAGTGCCACAGTCGTTTATGTTAATTACTATTTACCGCCCCCCTGGTTCATACTCTGAGTTCTTGCAGGAGTTTTCAGACTTCCTGTCTCATGTAGTGCTATCAGCCGATAAGGTGATTATAGTGGGTGATTTTAATATCCATTTTGAAAATCGGTGTGACTCTTTTAGCATTCATTTTCAAGCAATTCTTGATTCAATGGGTATCACTCAGAATGTGGTGGGTCCTACGCATAACTGTAGTCATACTTTAGACTTGGTCTTGTCATTTGGTATTGACATATCCAGTTTAGCAATTCTTCCTCAGAGTGAGGCTGTTTCTGACCACAGCCTCATAACATACGAGTTGTGTTTAACTGACTGTGTTCATCGGCCACCCCGCTATCAAATTAAACGAGCTATAACACCCAGCACCATAGCCGCGCTCACTGATATTTTACCGGGTCTGACAAACACTGATCCACTTGTAGCTCCGGAAGGACTAGAGCGTTTTACCGAGCACGTCGAGACTTCCCTTCGTACAGCTTTAGACAAAGTTGCACCACTACGATATAAGAGAGCCACGGAGAGAAGAATAGCGCCATGGTACAATGAGCACACGCGTAGCCTCAAACGAGCCGCGCGGATCCTGGAACGTAAATGGCGAAATATGAAGTTAGAAGTGTATAGACTATCATGGAAAAGCAGCCTTATTGAATATAAGCATGCCCTCCATATGGCAAAGTCCTTATACTTATCGGCCTTAATAGAAAAACATAAAAACAATTCAGGACTCCTTTTTAAAACTGTTTCCAGCCTTACGAGGAGTCATGAACAAAACAATTCTCTTATTCCACTAGAGTGTAGCAGTAACAATTTTATGAAATTCTTTAATGATAAGATTGATAAAATTAGGGAAAACATTAGTAGTGCTATCTCAGAGCCTGTCAACATGCCAATGCACCTTGACAGCTGTCTGGTCAGCTCTGATGCCCTGTTAGAGTCCTTCTCCCCAATTGGTCGTGAGGAGCTTATTTCACTGGTGAAATCTGCGAAACCCTCCACATGCATACTAGATGCTGTACCAACCCATCTACTTAAAGAATTACTGCACAGCAATGTAGAACCGTTGCTTACTATAATAAATTATTCTCTGAGCCTGGGCTACGTTCCCAGTTCATTTAAACTTGCAGTCATCAAGCCGCTAATTAAAAAACCTGGTCTTAACCCCCAAGAACTGTCCAACTATAGGCCAATATCTAATCTGTCATTCATATCCAAAATTTTAGAGAAAGTAGTTTCTTCACAACTCTCTTCCTTCTTACAGACAGAACATGTCTTAGAGTTATTTCAGTCTGGATTTAGAGCTCATCACAGCACTGAAACAGCACTAACTAAAGTACTGAATGATCTCTTAATATCCTCTGATAAAGGACACATTTCGTTTCTCATACTGCTAGACCTCAGTGCTGCTTTTGACACCATTGATCATAATATTCTACTTAATAGACTGGAGACACTCATTGGCATAAGAGGTCAAGCACTCTCCTGGTTCAGGTCCTACCTGACAGATCGTTACCAATTTGTGCTAGTAAATAACGAATGCTCTGAGCATTCTAAAGTAAAGTATGGTGTCCCACAAGGATCTGTACTGGGCCCCATATTATTCTCATTATATATGCTACCACTGGGCACTATCATTCGTAGGCATGGTATTAGCTTCCATTGCTACGCAGATGATACTCAGTTGTATATATCTTCTAATCCAGATGATACCACCACAACTCTCAAGATTGAGAACTGCGTCCAGGATATTAAAAACTGGATGGCGTCTAATTTTCTTAAACTAAATTCTGACAAGACTGAGGTACTGATTCTTGGGCCTAAAGCTGTTAGAAGCAATTGGGCTGATATTCCCCTTACCCTAGATGGTTTTTCAGTAACACCAAAATCTACTGCAAAAAGTTTAGGTGTCACTATTGATTCTGATCTTTCATTTGACACACATGTATGCAATGTCACTAAGGCTGCCTTTTTCCATTTACGTAATATTGCCAAGCTGAGACACTTACTCTCTTTAGCTGATGCAGAGAAGCTAGTTCATGCTTTCGTCTCGTCGAGATTGGACTACTGTAATAGTCTTCTAATTGGATGCTCTAAACAGTCCATAAAGAAGCTACAACTTGTACAAAATGCCGCAGCTAGAGTCCTAACCAAGGCTAGGAAATTCGATCATATTAGTCCCACTCTCGCTGCACTACACTGGCTGCCGATTAAATATCGCATTGAATTTAAAGTTCTCCTGTTAACCTATAAGGCGTTAAATGGTCTTGCCCCACAATATCTGAGTGAACTCATTGATTACTACAACCCATCTCGCCCTTTGCGCTCCCAAAATGCTGGATTTCTCGTAGTTCCAAAAATTAGTAAAACTACAGCCGGAGGCAGAGCTTTCTCTTTTAAAGCCCCTCAATTATGGAATAGCCTTCCAGCTCCAATCCGAGACTCTGACACAGTTCCAATCTTTAAATCTAGACTTAAGACTCACCTGTTTAGTCAAGCCTTCAGCTAAAATTCCCCTTGTAAGGTGTAGGGGCTTGGGGGCCCCCAGACATTGAGATTTCTGGTGATCTGAGATGTTGATGCTGTCATCCAGCTGTGTCTTGGCATCACTCTATTTGTGACTATGACTTGACTGGAAAGCAATGTCTCAGTGAGCCCTCATGCCTGTGGTCACCTCTGAACCTCTCCCTTTAGTTATGCTGCTATAGATTAGTCTGCCGGAGCCACATGCTGATCACTGGCACGTGAGCTACGTACATTTAAATCAACGGTGGTTTAAATTCATGTCCACTCAGTCTGTATTATCTATCTTCTTGCATGGCTCTACCCAAGACGATTGGATACAGGCACCTGCAGGCACCTGGGGGATGGTCTGGCTGCCGGTGGATGTGCTGATACCGGGGTTCACCTGGGGAGTAACACTGCAGTCGGAGCCTACAATACCAGCATCACTGCTCCGACACGGAATGGAAGCCTGGCATTCATCAACAGACATTTACAGTGACAATATCAAAACCCAGAACTTTCAATTCTACCTTTTACCTAGTCTGATTGTGTGAATTATGTGTGACTTGTGTATTTGTGTGTTAACGGGCCGCCCAATGGAGGATGGGTTCCCTTTTGAGTCTTGGTTCTCCTGAGGTTTCTTCCTATTCCTCACCATCATAGGGAGTTTTTCCTCGCCACTGTCGCCTTTGGCTTGCTCATTAGGGTTCTGGACCCATAGTATTGTTAACCTTGTAAACCCTGTAAAGCTGCTTTGCGACAACTTGAGTTGTTAAAAGCGCTATACAAATAAACTTTGATTGATTGATTGATACACCGCTCGCGCAGGGTCGCGCGAGGTGGGTGGAGTCGCGCGCTACGGTCGCTCGCGAAAGTATAAAGCCTGGTTTATTTAATATTTAATATTATTTAATAATATTTAATATTTAACTTAATTATGTTTATCGTGCTATAAAATATTGAAATGGACCTTGAAAGTTCCGTACAAGTGCTTTAATTCCACCTTGTTTAGGTGTATGAACCCTGCAAACATGACTTTGTCGATCGCGCTGAAGCGCGGCGCGCGCGCGAAGTTACAAAATTCGAGAGGTGCACGACCTCACGCCGCGACAGCGCGCGAGGCCCTCGCGCACGGGCGGAGCCACAGCGATTACGTCATTTTCGCCGCGCGGACCCTCGCGCCGCTCGCGGCGCGTCGAGTATAAACCAGGCTTAAACCAGGCTTAATACTCGCGCTGGTGGTATTCCACTTATTTGCTGGTTGACCAAAATAAACCTAGGCTCCAGCAATACTTCACTGTTCATACATGAACTGGTGAGTTGTCCAAAGCTAATTGAATGCGTTACTTACAGAAATAAAATAAAGAGCAGTGGTCTGACTCGGTCTACGGCAGAAAGCTAAAAAAACAATATTCCATACGCGCGCTCAACTCGCTCCCTTAAAGAGACAGTACACATATTTCTGGCCGTTACATGCTTTGTGCTCTGCGTGATGTCTGCGCTTGCAAACTAGCCGCATATGTATTGCTGTTTCTCTTATTTTATCTCCTTATTTATTTTAAATTATATTTAGAATTCTTGAACCATTTAAAAGGTTTCTTACAGTTTATTTTTTTCATGTTTGACCAAAGTTGTGAACCTATTGTTTTTGTAAGTTTTCAACACATCCCTAGTCAATATGGGGGGGGGGGGTGTAGGGGGGGCGCAAAAATATTCTCATCTACTAAAGGGGGGCACGGCAGAAAAAGTTTGGGAACCACTGCATTAGACTGCAAAAGACCTTCAGAAGGATTTAGCAGACTCTGGAGTGGTGGGATACATTGTTGTATTGGACAAATATGAGCTTCGTGGAAGAATCCCCAGAAGGGATATCTGGAGAAAAAAAGGATGTGGAATTTTATGAAAAGAACTTCTCTCCAACTGATAATACCAGAGGTGTATCGATCATGCTTTGGGCTTACATTGCAGTCAGAAACACAGGGAACATTCCACTGGTAAAAGGATTGAATAAATGGACTTGAATCACGGACTTGAATAAATACCAGCAAATCACACTGAAGAAAAAGCTGAAGATGAAAAGAAGTTGGTTATTATATCAAGATAACGATCCTAAACGCACCTTTCAAATCCATAACGGACTTCCTGAACAGGCGTGAGCTGAAGGTTTGGCCATGGCCCTCACAGTCCCTGACCTACACATAATGGGAAATCTGGGGATAGACTTCAAAAGAACAGAGCACGCAAGACAGCCCAGAACCTCCCAGAACCAGAAGCCTCACTGAAGAATCAACACAGAGGCTGAACACAGAGGTGTGGAGCTTATCTACAGAATGTGTTTACAAGCTCTGATGGGCATGTCACTAAGTACTGACTGTGCAGGACAAACTATTGCATCAGATCCTTGACTTCTTTTTTTTTGCTATTTTGAGACTGCAAGATAGAAATGAAAAAGTAATCTATCATGAAATATTAAAGAAGTGTAACATCTTTATGCCTTTTGAAAGTCAGTTCATCTTCTACTCACTTAACCATTCACTGTAACAGAAATTTTAACGAGGGCACCCAAACGTTTGCATCCCACTACATGTGGGTAATGGAAAAGGCTAGGAATGTTCCTGGAAAGCTAGGAATGTTCCTAGAAGGCCTTGGAAAATTAGTTCCTAAATGTGTAGGAAACCCTCTTGGGGTGTGGGGAGTTCACAGAAAAAGTCTAAAAGTAGGTGCAAGTACTGATTTTCCTGTAAGGTCAGTAGGTGTGAATACTGATAGTCCTGTAGGGTCAGCAGGT
This sequence comes from Brachyhypopomus gauderio, assembly GCF_052324685.1. Lineage (NCBI taxonomy): Eukaryota > Metazoa > Chordata > Actinopteri > Gymnotiformes > Hypopomidae > Brachyhypopomus > Brachyhypopomus gauderio. The sequence continues at coordinate 576,930 of NW_027506869.1, forward strand.
GTGATTACTGATAGTCCTGTAAGGTCAGTAGGTGTGAGTACTGATAGTCCTGTAAGGTCAGCAGGTGTGAGTACTGATAGTCCTGTAAGGTTAGTAGGTGTGAGTACTGGTAGTCCTGTAAGGTCAGTAGGTGTGAGTACTGATAGTCCTGTAAGGTCAGTAGGTATGAGTACTGATAGTCCTGTAAGGTCAGTATTGGCGCATTTCCACACGGGCCTGCTTGGTGCGGTACGGTTCGATTCGCGACGGTTTGTGAGTGTTTCCATTAGTACCAGGTACAAGTTTGCCGATACCTTCAGGTACTTTTTTCATACCTACTCGCTCGAGGTTCTAACCGTTCCAAAGCGGAAAACTTCTGTGACGTGGAGGAACAGCATGACACTGATTGGCCACCGAGTGTCGTCACAGGTTGCGTCACAGGAGAGCGACTCCTCCGCTATCGCCATCTCGTCCATTGTTGTACAGTGTTGTGGTCGCATACAAATGATGTCACGACACTACAACCCGTGCGCCAACAGCGACTCCACCCACATTGTGTTGGTCCACCATTGTAATGGAAACACAACGCGACCGTACCGTTCCGTTGCGAATCGAACCGTATCGAACCGTACCGCGCCAAGCAGGCCCATGTGGAAATGCGCCATAGGTGTGAGTACTGATAGTCCTGTAAGGTCAGTAGGTGTGAGTACTGATAGTCCTGTAAGGTCAGCAGGTGTGAGTACTGATAGTCCTGTAAGGTCAGTAGGTGTGAGTACTGATAGTCCTGTAAGGTCAGCAGGTGTGAGTACTGATACTCCTGTAAGGTCAGTAGGTGTGAGTACCGACAGTCCTGTAAGGTCAGTAGGTGTGAGTACTGATTGTCCTGTAAGGTCAGTAGGTGCAAGTACTGATAGTCCTATAAGGTCAGTAGGTGTGAGTACTGATAGTCCTATAAAGTCAGTAGGTGTGAGTACTGATAGTCCTATAAGGTCAGAATTGTTCATGTTGTGTAAAACAGAACTCTCCAGAGCATTATTATGATACATTAATGGACATTCAGAACAACAACAAAATACATATAATCAAAAAAATATATATTTTAATAAAGATTCAAAAAAACTGTTATACAGATTGCAGTTCATCATATATTCTTATACCCAGCCATAAATGGACATGTTTCTGGGATCCAATAACATCCAGTAACTACATATAAGAGAAATATACATATGTGGATGGATGTTGTTGTACCATTGTGATGCACCGACTCTGTTTATGAACATGTGCATGTCTGTGTTTTTATGCGTGTGTGTGTTTATATGCGTGTGTGTGTTTATATGCGTGTGTTTGATTTGGTGAACATCTTTGTGTTATGGCCAGCGCAAGTGCTGGATGAGTAGGTCTGCCAAAAAGGCTGTATTTGTTTTAGGGGTTTTGTGTGTGTGTGTGTGTGTGTGTGTGTGTATACTTTCATGTTTGAGCGTGTGTGTGGGTGTGTGTGCAGTCTCATCTTCATGGCTGTGTGTGTGTGTGTGTGTGTGTGTGTGTGTGTATACTTTCATGTTTGAGCGTGTGTGTGGGTGTGTGTGCAGTCTCATCTTCATGGCTGTGTGTGTGTGTGTGTGTGTGTGTGTGTGTGTGTGTGTGTGTGTGTGTGTGTGTGTATACTTTCATGTTTGAGCGTGTGTGTGGGTGTGTGTGCAGTCTCATCTTCATGGCTGTGTGTGTGTGTGTGTGTGTGTGTGTGTGTGTGTGTGTGTGTGTGTGTGTGTGATATTCATGGCCTGGGTGCCTGTGATGGTGTGGTCAGTGCATGCAGGCCTGCGTCTGGCTGCCATAGATAAAGGCTTTATTGGAGCTGGCCTTCTCCTGCCATAATGAGCCCAGGCTTTGCACACACACACACAAACACACACACACACACACACACACACACACACACACACACACACACACACACACACACAAATCTCTCTCCAGTGAGGTATAGACTGAAGGGTTATTTTGTGCAGGACGTGTGCGGGCCCACACAGCCTGCCTGCCTGAACACACTCCACTCCTCACAAATCAATACACCCCCTTCATCCGGAGGATCTGGGGGGCTTTGCTGGTACTGTGTGTGTGTGGGACACTGTGTGTGTGAGAGTGTGTCAGAATGTTTGAATGCAGCTGTGCGTAAGAGTGTGACGGAGCATGCAGGTGTGTGTGTGTGTGTGTGTGTGGAGTCTTGTCTGACAGCTGTTTGAGTGGAGCAGTGGGAATGATTTCACGATAAACATATAGCGAAGCAGTGTGTGTGTGACAGGTGTAGTGCTGACTAGATCTGTTCAGATAACTGATAGTCTTCATGGTGTGTGTGCGTGCGAGTGTGTGTGTGTGCTGTCTGTAGTGGAAGGTCCACCTGATGTAGGCTGCAGGACACATGGGTACGAGCTTTGCAGTGTTATTTGTTATTTGAGTGCCTGCTCCTGTCCAGTCGTGTCACTAGTGTAATCTCCTCGAGAGGACGTGCACCTGATAGAACCACCGACTGTCTGGGTGGAGTGTGAGAGTTGTAATGTTGACGAGGACCGTCCCCTCTGTTGACGAGGACCGTCCCCTCTGTTGAAGAGGACTGTCCCCTCTGCCTCACCGCTCTGTCCTTCACTCTTTCTCAGTAGTGTTGTTTCTGACTGTGAGTCAGGTGTCAGAACAGGGTCAGTACATTTGTATTATTGCTTTTATGGTCTGAATTTGGGTCAAATATGGGTCTGTGGGTGTGTGCTGGTGTGTGTGGGTGTGTGAAAGGGGGAGATTGTGCAGGCATGAAGCAGTCTGTCTGCTAGATGAGATGAGATCACACACGGCTCTCTCCGGTTACTGAATTATGCCAATGTTCTTATTTAAGTCATATTATCTTGCTGCTGTCAGATCTTATCTGGATCCCGTCATAAACACACTCATCACACACACAGACGCACACACAGAAACACACACACACACACACACACACACACACACAGAACACAGAAGCACCTCAGAGCCTGCAGGTTCACAGTTTCTTTTGGAAGGCCCGCATTTGAGCGCGTTTGAGCACGTTTGAGCGCATTTGAGCGCGTTTGAGCACGTTTGAGCGCGTTTGAGCGCATTTGAGCGCGTTTGAGCACATTTGAGCACGTTTGAGTGCCGTACACTCGGACGCTCTCGTCCCTTTCGTCACGCTGCCGCCTAGAACCAGAAAACAAGCGCTTCGTACGAGGACGGAAACTACTAAGTGTTTCTCCACCCACACTGTCGGAGGAGCAGACCCACACCTCCTCCCATCTGAAGCCGCAGGCGGTTGATGAAACGGCTGCGTCGAAGGCTGACGAAGATGATGACAACGACGATGATGAACCAAGTCGCTCTGTGGTTCAGCTGGCGTTGGGGAGGGGGGTAATATCTGGAGTGGGAGACTGTGAGAAGAAAATGGCTGTCAAAGAGTTGTTTTTTTTTTCCTTCCTCTTGTCCCCATGTGAGGAGTGAGAAAACAACAAAATGTCTGTTCTGCGCCCCAGAGAGAAGAACTGCTATCTGTCACCTCTGGGGGAAAAATGCACACACACACTAAAAAAAAAGCAAAAAAAAAAGATAGTAGAAAGTGAGACTTCCTACTTTGTACACTCTGCTTGTGTAGATGTGCTAAATCACTGCTGAGCCTCAAAGGTGCTGCTACGCTAAAAATAAGAGGAACATTTTAATCTGTCCATTACATTGAAAAGCAACAGGGCATTTGGAACGTGGCAAAAGTCTGCCCCCTAGTGTTTGCTGTGTAGGATCGCGCTGATTAAGGGATTTCTGTATGTTCTTTATCGTTTTTGCAGCCTTTGGTGTTAAAGGGTTTAATTATTACAAACTTAGAAACTAATTAGGAACTAATGTATGTAATGCAAACATTCCCCTTGTGTGGATGTGGTTTCTGGGTGCAGTTTGTGTTCTGTCGGGCCTGCATGGAGGAGTACCATGAGGGTGAATGCAGAAGTACTGCCCGGCCACCAGGAGGCGCCGCTCAGGTATGCCCACACACACACACACACACACACACACACACGAGCAGCACAGACAACACAGCCCCGCACTGGCCGATCACACGCATTCACAAACATCTAACGTAGTTTTGTCTCGGCCGTGTGCCGCCTTGTTCCCGCCCACCCCTGCAGGGGCGGGGCTACGTACTGGACGAGGGCGCGGCCATGTGTGCCCGCTGGGACCGGGCCTCTCTGGAGACCATAGAGGAGACCACGCGTCCCTGCCCCAAGTGCAGGGTCCCCGTGGAGAAGAATGGTGGGTGCACTGGTGGTGTCGCTTTAGAATAAGATCTTGCTGGTTACTTATCTTGTGTTGCCACTGTTCATTTAACCACCTTCAAGACCTAATAGATAAACATTACCGTTGGTCCGCATCAACACTGGAAATGACTAAATTCACTTTTCACAATTAAACAGGTCATTATCTTTTTATAGACTCTATTATAGGGCGTTCTTATAATTATGTTGTACCAGCACCCTAGACATAAACATTCTGAAAGTCGTAAATAAAATGACTTGGAATGGTTATGACCTAATTAATAACCATTAATGAGCATAAATATTTTTACACCATTACACCAGTCTGCACTGACTGCGTGTCTGCTCTGGCTGCGTGTGCTCTGACTGCGTGTCTGCTCTGACTGCGCGTCTGCTCTGACTGCGTGTCTGCTCTGACTGCGTGTGCTCTGACTGCGTGTGCTCTGACTGCCCATCTGCTCTGACTGCCCGTCTGTTCTGACTGCGTGTGCTCTGACTGCGTGTCTGCTCTGACTGCGTGTCTGCTCTGACTGCGTGTGCTCTGACTGCCCGTCTGCTCTGACTACCCGTCTGCTCTGACTGCCCGTCTGCTCTGACTGCGTGTCTGCTCTGACTGTTCGTCTGCTCTGACTGTTCGTCTGCTCTGACTGCCCGTCTGCTCTGACTGCGTGTGTCCTCTGGCTGCGTGTCTGCTCTGACTGCGTGTGCTCTGACTGTGTGTGCTCTGACTGCGTGTGCTCTGTCTGCGTGTCTGTTCTGACTGCGTGTCTGCTCTGACTGTGTGTGCTCTGACTGCATGTCTGCTTTGACTGTGTGTGCTATGACTGGATGTCTGCTCTGACTGGATGTCTGCTCTGACTGTGTGTGCTCTGACTGCATGTCTGCTCTGACTGTGTGTGCTCTGACTGCGTGTCTGCTCTGACTGTGTGTGCTCTGACTGCATGTCTGCTCTGACTGTGTGTGCTCTGACTGCGTGTCTGCTCTGACTGCGTGTGCTCTGACTGCATGTCTGCTCTGACTGCATGTGCTCTGACTGCATGTCTGCTCTGACTGCTTGTGCTCTGACTGCGTGTTTGCTCTGACTGCGTGTGCTCTGACTGCGTGTGCTCTGACTGTGTGTCTGCTCTGACTGCATGTCTGCTCTGACTGCGTGTGCTCTGACTGCATGTCTGCTCTGACTGCGTGTGCTCTGACTGCATGTGTCCTCTGACTGCATGTCTGCTCTGACTGTGTGTGCTCTGACTGCGTGTCTGCTCTGACTGCGTGTGCTCTGACTGCATGTCTGCTCTGACTGCATGTGCTCCGACTGCATGTCTGCTCTGACTGCTTGTGCTCTGACTGCGTGTCTGCTCTGACTGCGTGTTTGCTCTGACTGCGTGTGCTCTGACTGCGTGTCTGCTCTGACTGCGTGTGCTCTGACTGCATGTCTGCTCTGACTGCGTGTGCTCTGACTGCATGTCTGCTCTGACTGCATGTGCTCTGACTGCGTCTGCTATGACTGCATGTCTGCTCTGACTGCGTGTCTGCTCTGACTGCGTGTGCTCTGACTGCATGTCTGCTCTGACTGCATGTCTGCTCTGACTGCATGTGCTCTGACTGCGTGTGCTCTGACTGTGTGCTCTGACTGCATGTGCTCTGACTGCGTGTCTGCTCTGACTGCGTGTGCTCTGACTGCATGTCTGCTCTGACTGCGTGTGCTCTGACTGCATGTCTGCTCTGACTGCATGTGCTCTGACTGCGTCTGCTATGACTGCATGTCTGCTCTGACTGCGTGTCTGCTCTGACTGCGTGTCTGCTCTGACTGCGTGTGCTCTGACTGCGTGTGCTCTGACTACACGTCAGCTCTGTTAGTGTGGCCTGTGTTGACAGGGCTGGCCTGTTCCTCTGCTCTCTCCAGGTGGCTGTATGCACATGGTGTGTCCCCGGGCGCAGTGCAAGTTCGAGTGGTGCTGGCTATGTCGCATCGAGTGGAACCGGGAGTGTATGGGCAACCACTGGTTCGGCTGACACACACACACACACACACACACACACACACACACACACACACACATACTCGCATGCCCCCAAGGCACACTCAGACTCTGAGATGGGGAGAATGTGAGAGAAAACGAGGCACAATCCTCCAACGATTTCAGCATCCACAGAAATTCAGAGATCAGAGATGTCATCACTTCCATAAGACATGTCAGTGCTGTAATACTGTAAATGTTCCTGACATTGCTCGAATGAAACAAAGGGTACCGAGTGCAAAAGACGTGCAGTGTAACCCAGATGGTGGATATTGTGTTTCATGTAGGCCGATCGTTGTGTATCACAATTGCATTAAAAGTATTTCAGCGAAACCCCTCGAGAGTCACCTTTAAATTCTCTGCTGAGTCTGTCATCCTGACATGTCTGAGGTACTTCTTTTGTGTGTAGTGTACTACTATTTTGGATGCTTAATATTCTCAGCAGTATCTTCAGGATCTGCAGTCTCTCTCTCTCTCTCTCACTCCCTCTCTCTCTCTGTCTGTCTTTCTCTTCCTCTCTGCCTCCATCTCTTCATCATGGAACTCTTATGCACAAGTCTGCCCATTAAAACACTACCTACAGTCTATTTTGAATATTTGTGGAACTTTTTTTCATAGCGTGTATTTTTCCTGATATTCCTGATTAGCACTGTACTTCAAAATGAAAGACAGTTGGCAGAAATAGAACAGGATGCTCAGAGGGAATGATTGCGTTGATTATATGCCTCATTATCACATTATCTCCTAAGAGATAATCATTATAATCATTATATGTTATGTTTTGTCTGTTTATGACCCCCACACCTGAAAAAGGGTCAAAGCTATAATATTCATTTTGTTAGAACAGCTAGTCAGCAGTTCATGGTGTTTATTACACCCTTGAAGACACAGACATGGCTCTCTGAAGCTGGGTCAGAAGACTTGAAATGCACAAATATCTCATATGCAGTTCTACACCATGAACAGTTTGTGCTGGTCAAGTCACCGGCCTAAACACCCACAGGGCTTCTGTGTATCCGGGCCTTAAAGTCATTCATGTCATTCCCGTCACTCCGGACAGGAAGATCACACCCTGTTTGTCAAATATCACTCAGTCTTGGCTGTCACGTCTGACCTGGTGTTTCGGAGGGACACCAGTCAGTAATATTGTCACTCAGTGTCAGTAATATTGCCAGTCAAATATTAGTGAAACCGCTGAAGTGTGCGTGTGTGTGTGTGTGTGTGTGTGTGTGTGTGTGTGTGTGTGTGTGTTAATGCCGACGCCCGCTATTAGACCCGAGTTGCTCTGTTTATATGGTAATTAGATGAGCTTCAGGGATGACAGCAGCTGTAGATAAGACACCATAAACAGGTCTTCACTCTTTGACCTGTCTTAAGGAAGGTTTCCTCCCTCTGCTCCGGTAGACGAGGTCAGTGATGCGGTATGCTTGGTTACATCAGGATTTATGACTTAAAGGGAGTCCACTGTTGGGCAATGAGCACATGTGATGTGTTTATGACTGAGCAGTGGTTGGAACGCACTGAAAACACGAATACAGCGAAGGGACTGTTCTAAAGGTCGCATTTGCCACTGGGCTGCGCATACAGAAGAGACTTTAATGTGTTCGGAAGCAAACTTCACTTTTCCAGCCATCGCTTGGGGAAGGTACTGTACTGTTGTCAGGAGCTAAATGTGTCAAATTAACTGGATCAGGTTAGTATCCTGTGTTGGACTAAGGTTAGAATTTAACCATAGTTTCTGTCATTTTTTTAAGTTCAGCCATTAGTCCTGTAATCCTCTGTTGTGTGAAGAGTGTAACTCGGATGTCGGTGAACCAGTGAGGTTCTGAGAGACCAGGACCGCAGGACGGAATATGAGGAGAGTGAGTCACGTCAGCCCCGGCGGCCAAGATAACTCGGGCCTGGAGCTCACTGGTAGAGTATTTCACCAAGTAAGGACTAGAGATTTGAATATGTTTCACCTGTTACACATCATTTGTCTACAAGGACATCTTAAATCCTTCTATTTATTGTTAATGCCACTCGCTGGTTTACCGGTTATTGTGTGTGTGTTGGCAGACGGCACAACAGGTCGTGGGTCCCTCAGGAACGTCGGTCTCAGTGGTGCGGTCTGTTGCGCAGTGGGCTTCTTATGCCAGGGGCCGTTGGAAACGTGCAGCTCGTAAATGTGTGAGGAAGAAACCCTCAGGTACTACACACACACACACACACACACAAAAGCCTCATCAGAATCCTACAGTCAGTCATTACCCATAACATATGTTTCATTTTAATGAGGTGATAATTGCCTTTGTGTTCTGACCTGTGTTGATTGGAGCGTCTACGCTCACATCTAAAACAAAAGTGAACTTTAAAGACACTCCCTAGCCGTCCAGAAAACAGGCTGATTGTTTCACCTCCTCCCTTGTTGCGTTCAGGATGCTGAATGATAAACTGCTTGATCTCATTGGCAGGGGAGCCTGTGGGCAGCAAGTACAAAGGCCTCGCCTGGGACGAAGACGCCGTGGACGGAGACGCCGTGGACGGGCCTGACAAAGAACCGCAGCCGAACAGGCGGCTGCTGGACCACTTCCGAGTCTTGGACACCAGCAATGAGGACACGGACGAGGTAGAGAACAATATGCTCCTCGTATCTCCATGACAGCTGGAGAGAGCGCTCTGGAAGGCAGTGCGCCGGGAGATGTGTGCGCGGCACTCAGACGTATCGTTTGGGGCCTCCGCCACAGGTGGACTTGCAGTACCTGGACGGCGTCCTCGCCGAGGGAGCCGACCCAAATTCAGCCGACAAATACGGACAGACGGCGCTGCATGAGGTGAGCTGCTCAGCCTCTCACCGCCGTCTGACGTGCAAGGCAACCTGGGAAGTGTAGTTCTCCAAATTCTTTTTTGAGAAGATTGTACATTTGAGAAGATTGGCAAAGCAGCGTGTTGTTTGGTAGATCTCTCGGGCCTGGAACGTGGATGTGATGCGGTTCTTTCTGGAGAGAGGCGCAGACGTCCTGAGGGCCGATGCTTTTGGGGTCACTGCCCTACACGTGGCAGCAGCCTTGGACTATGAAGAAATGATCCGGTTCCTTCTAGAAAAAGGAGGTCTGTGTGCATCTTCAAGTGGTGATTGCAGCAGGTAACATTACTGCCTCTCCATTGGGGGACTGGGGTTCAAATCACCATTCAGGCAAGTCCTCCAATAGCAGGCAATAACCAATGGACCAATAACAGTCCCTGGGGTGAGACTCCAAATGCTGCTTTCACCTATCTGTCCAACATGATTGAAACTGTAAGTCATTCCGGATAAGAGTGTCATGTCTCTTTGTGTTGTACACACAAGCTAAAAAAAACTAAAAATGTCTAGACACAGTATCTCTGTTGTTTCAGCTGACATTGAGGCACGCACATATAAAGACCTGCAAACACCATTACACTTTGCTGCTAAGAATGATGCAATTGGAGCGATTCGGATTCTGCTGCAGAGTGATGCAGACGTTGGTGCACATGACTACAAACACAGAACTGCGCTACAACTGGCTGCCAATTCGGGTAATGGTTTAATAAGGACAACGATAACCCCATCGGTGTCCATTGTGAGACCATGGTTATTTTCTTCGAGAGCGTGAGCAAGTGTGTGTGTGTGTGTGTTTTACAGAGCGCAGTGAAGCAGCACGCACACTCTTGGAGCTGGGGGCGGACGCTGGGCTGAAGGACTCTGATGGACAACTGTGCATCACTGTCATGATTGGCAAGATGACACCAGTGGTAAGGGGGCGGGGCATCAAATCCACAAAAGCTGCATTCTATCCTGTTTCGGCCTGTGCAATCCAGAGCTCGCTTGGTCTCTGCAGGCCTATCTGGCCCTCAATCAGTTCCACGTGAAAGACCAAATGACCCGGCAACAGTTCTACTACCTGCAGCTGTTGGAACCAGAGAGAGATTCACAAGGTACCGGCACTGGTCAGAACGCAAACACGAGAGACCCTGTCGTGCTGAATAGAAAATCACTGTAAACGTTTGTTCACTTTATAGGGCAAGCAGGCTGTGAGCCTATATCACCGGTACACCATCATCATCCTCACTTCATTCTGCTATTAATATTTGTTCTCATATACTTCAATCTGAAGCCATTTCTCGTGCCCTTGCCTGGTTAATTCTAATACATTGTCCTTCCCTTGAATAGCTGGGGCTTATTGTTCATCAAGGGAAACTGGATCTTATTATGCACCCTGTAGTGCTGAAGCTCATCGCAGTCAAATGGAACGTGTACGGCAGGTAAAACACCATTAAGGCTTATTAGACGAGCAGAAAACACATACACATTAATTAACGACAATTAGTCTTAATTCACATGGGAATTGCATTTCGTTTTCCAATAGACAGGGGGCCTGGATTCTCTTGCTGCTTAATTTTTTATTTATCATGTCCTGGACGATAGTGGCCATATCTGTGTCCATGTCCCAAGAGGAGGGTAGCCGGTATGTTTTGCCTCAGGTGAGTCAAATTTTAAGATTCGCAAATGAACCCAACACATTCACAAGTACTTTGACAGACACACACATGCACACACCCTTTCTCTCCATAGGACTGGTGGCGGGTGGTGGTGGTGGCGGTGGCATTAGGGCTGACTGTGTTGGAGGTGTACAGGGAGGTGATGGATGTTCTCCGCTCCGGCTGGAGGCTGAAGGCCTGGCAGCAGTGGAGTGAACGGAGACTGCGTGAAGATCTGACCTGCACACACCCCATGTGGCCTGAGGTAGTACCTCACCACCACGGAGCAACCGCACACTCCAATAACTCAGGCTGACATTATCATCGGAAATTATTTCCCGTAATGTTTTCGCTTTGTTGTAATTATCTAAAAGCCTTCTTAGTTTTTTTATATTTATAGAGCTTTTTGGGGGGTTATTTGATGAGTCATATTTTCAGTACATACAGATAAATGTAATGGTTGCTCCCAGTACAGTCCTGTTCTGTTTTGGTCTAAAGGAACGCCATTATTTAGAGGGGCAGATCAAGACCGTCCGGAATTTGAAAGGCAGCTACTCACAAGACCACTGGTAGAAACACGCAGTTCCTTCATTAAACAAAAGGGAGAATATAAACATTTGAGAGGTAAATTACCGAATGTAACTTGTGCAATTTATTCACTTTGCAGGAACGTGTTTGATTGGCTTGTGTACATATTGTTGATCGCGGTTTTGGGCCTCCATTTAGCCGACGTCTACCTGGTCTCGCATGCACTCCGAACGTACAGCCTTCGCCTCTTCGCTGTGACCATCATCTTCCTCTGGCTAAGGCTGATGAAGCATGTCCGAGCCTTCAGGTAAAAGGCTTCACTTCCATCAGTGAAGTCTTCATAGGAACACCTGATGATTGGCTGCAGTTACCATAGTTACACACACTGCAGACAGAAACCCTTAAGCATGTTAGTAATACCTGGCCAAGGTCATTGGCTGCTATGGTAACAGGTTCTTCTGGAGAGAGTCTGAAGAAGAAATAGTGACACCTATACCACCATGTATATTCTCTGAGGTTATACCCCGCACTACAGGTGGGTCCATCTTGGCGCCTCTGTAACCATGGTAACATCTGCTAGATGTCAAGGTAACCATGGAAACATAAGCATGAGAAGCTTGCGCACCATACAGTTAAAGTCCCCGCTTTGCAGCACAGTGTACAGTGTGTGTAACGACTGCTTTTTTCATCCGAGTACTTGAACCACTAATATATAGCATTAGCTCCACTACTGCTATGGCATGGATTAACAAATGTATGGTTTTCATTCATTCCTCAGGGTTATGGGTCCTTTCACTGTCATGCTGGGAAAGATAGTGGGTGATGTTCTGCGATTCCTCTTCTTATATGCAGAGATCTTCATCCCTTACGCCTGTGCATTCTGGATTATATTTGGAGGTGCGTGCAGCCGTGGCAGGAGGAACTCCTTTTAAAAGGAGTCAGGATCACAGTGTGTGTGGGCCGTATGAGCATGCTACCTGTAACGAGCCCTCTCTCTTGCTCGAAGGCTTAGCGGATGTTCCTAGCATGCAGACAGTTCCCCAGATGCTCTACAGCCTGTACCGGATCACCCTGGTGGACGACTACGAGTTCGATGCCATGGTGGCCGTGGACTCCACAATGGCGCATTTGCTCTGTGGTACTTTTCTGGCCCTGTCCGCCGTGTTGTGCGTCAACCTCATGATCGCCCTGCTGTCCGACACCTTTCAAAGGTAGGGGCGAGAGAATGCCCAGCGGCTAGCAGGGACCAATGATCGCTGACCAGGGGTGAGTTTCCCAAAACGTTCTTAGCGCTAAGTACTTCGTAACCTCGTTTTGGGAAACTCACCCCAGTTTGTTTTATTTGAGCGCTCCAACAAAGCTGCTGTGCATCGATTTGGTAGAGTGTACGACAACGCGCTGGCCAATGCAGTGATGCAGCAGGCCACCATCATCCTGCAGGTGGAGGAGACCATGCCTCGCCTGCGACGGCTCTACGACAAACATTACATCCACTGTTTCTGTGCTCCGCTCGGAGAGTTTTACGACGGTGACATCACAACTGACCTAGATCAGCATGAAGAGATGAAGAAACTGACTGCAGAGATTAAGGTACTGTACGATGCTGTCAAATACGCCGATAACAAAAATGTTCCTAGTTGACCTTTTAGTTCCCCCTCTACAAAGTTCAGTGGTAGCCAATTACAAAGTGTGGGTCGAACTCTGTAGGATATTTTGGACGAGTTTTTGGACATCCAAAAGAAGACAAAGCCACCTAAGCATTCCCAAGCAGACAAGAGTGACATAATGCCTGGGTGAGTTTATTTTGATCTTGGTATTCCTAATAAATGTTTCAGTGTTTTACTTTGTAACACAATGCCATGCAGCCCCGTCCCCAGGACCACACTTCCCAGCAGCCCCGTCCCCAGTACCACATTTCCCAGCAGCCCCAGGACCACACTTCCCAGCAGCCCCGTCCCCAGTACCACATTTCCCAGCAGCCCCAGGACCACACTTCCCAGCAGCCCCGTCCCCAGTACCACATTTCCCAGCAGCCCCAGGACCACACTTCCCAGCAGCCCTAACTCTGAAGAACTCTCACTCAGTACTTTTTGTGAAGTATTTGTTACCGGTTCTGTCTTTTGTACTTTGATGTTTGTGTTTTGCATTGCCCCTTTTAATTAGTTTTCCTGCTTTTGCCTTTCTGGATTTCATGACTTCTTGCCTATTTTTCAACTTATGGATTTTTGCTTTGCAATTTGGCTCTGACTGTTCTCCCTCACTCATATCACTGTTTTATTAAAACCTGTCTCTAATCTGCAAGCGTCCTCTTTTGAGTCAGGACGTTCCACATAATGTCACATGGTATCATGGCATTTCTCCACCTGGTAATCACCATGCATTATTGGACAAATAACTCTCGAGAAAAGATTACATTAAAGCCTTGGGACCTGTTCATTTCAGGAGGACCGACTCCTCATTGGCCGTACAGGCAGACTGGCACAGCACGTTAGTCAGACTTGAGAAGGACCAGCAGCAGCAGGCTCAGGAGTTACGACACTTAAGGGAAGATGTGAAGAAGCTACAAGCATCACTGATTCAGCTGATTCAGTCAAAGGCTACAGAATGTGAGTGTCTTGTGATGCCTCACTAGTCTCGTCCTGAGAGAAGTCACTGGCAGTTCCTCAGTTTTTAGACTTGAACGATAGCATATTGAAATCACCTAAATTGATTGTGCTTATGTTTACAGTTGGTGATGGTCCTAATACATCTTCAGTGGTACTAAGACTGGACAAAGACAAAGCCTAAAATATAGAAAACAGAGCTGTGCAGTAACTATACAGCACAAATGTTTTAAATCATGTAAATATAAATCACAAATGTTTTATGGTTAAATGTTGATTTTGTTCACTCATTTCTACCTTAATAGAAAAATGTAGATGGCTTGCTGATTATGTACAATTACCTGGTGACAGGCCTCTTGTGTTTTGGATACAGGATTGCTGGTTTCACTGGTTTGACTTGACTTTTCTAGTTAGATTCTAACATACTAACCAGTACTGATAAGTGTTATACCCTTGACCAGTCTGAAATTTGATCTGGTGTGTTTCTTTACTACCCAGAGATCAAACATTGTATTATGATTTAATCAATAAAAATGTTTAAATGAGTTTAATGTAACGTTTGGTGAACTGTTGTGAACTTCTAAATTACTTTTGCATCACCGTCACTAACGAGGTAAGGTAAGAACAAGGTAGGCCTATTTATTTTTTCTTTCTCCTCAGCTGGAAAAGTTTAGCTCTGTCCATTTTTTCGGAAGTTGACTGAGCGGCTGGTTTCCGCTTCCCTCGCTTATGCGTACCAGTGAAGTAAACATGGCGGCGGCTGAAACCGATCGCGAACTCCCGTCCGCTCTGTGCAGCGAGTTCCTGAATTTCTCTGCCAAGGACACCGCTGCGGTAGGCGACAGTTTTGTGGAATGCGTCCTAAATAGTTTAACTCGTGTGAGATTTATTAAAGAAGGACATTGGTTTTCGTTCCGGGGTGATTTTTCGTTTTTTCTTTCCCCTCAGGTTGTTTTCCTCAGGAGCTCGAATAGCCATTGCTGCGCCCTAGCTAACGCCGAGATGCTAGCACAAGCTAGCTGCTTAGATAACGCCTCGACTGGCTAGCCTGCTATCTACATGGGTAGCTGTCCATCCAGCTAGCCTAGCCTAGTTTTTAGATGGGCTCGGGTGCAGCAACACTAACTTACATCAACTAATAGCATAGCAGGAGATGTGGGTCTGACTGAAATATTACAGACATGTTACATACTCAAATGTTGAGGTTTATTGAAGCACTGTCCTGGATTCTGAGCTTTATTTGGCCAATCTGCCGTTACATGGCTAGCTTTCAGTTATTAGTTAGCCAGCTAGGGTTAGCCAGCTAACCGTGAGGGTGTTTTTGTCAGCAGAGGGAACTGGCGAATGATAAACAACATTGCTCGCTTTTGTTCTTCGTTTAGCTCGGTTAGCTGCGGCTGGCTAGCTCTGCTTAACCTAAATGTAGAAGCTGGTGATTTATTACTAAACTGGTAACCTGGTGTTGGGTTATAACCTATTTTTAACTAACCGAGCTGTTTATCTGTATTTCGAGCGCAGGGTCTCCGCATTAGCTCGGTCGTGTGGGTGCAGCTACAACCTTCTGTCATGTTTAAAACCCCTTTACGGGCAATAAAACTGGATGACAAGTTCCTGAGGAGAGCTCACCTAACCAGGCTGGGTGTTCAGGTCCTGGAGGAATGGTACCGACCCAGATAACTAGATAGCTAGCAGCATTTAGCGTATAAGTACTATAGTACAAGTTAGCTTCGCCTCTGAAGTGTAAAAAACCATCAGCTGCGTTATCAGCCTAGAATAGAGACTGAAATGAATTGAAAAATATAGATTTTATTAGTTGCATGAATGGTTTATAAAGCAAAGTATAACGGGGAAAAATAAAAAATAACAGAGACTGTGCCTATTAGAACAATCAGCATTTAACATGTAGGTCTAATTCAGGTTGGAAGGTTATAAAGTTTGCACATGTAATCCCTTACAATTAATGCCTTTTCCACAGAAATATAATACAGTAGCATTGTGTGTTCCCTCAGAAATGAGCAATGCACTTGTCATATAGCTCATTTACTGGACAAGTACAGAGTCTGATGCTGGCTATTCTATATGACTTCTTGGATACTAAACAATTACATTATAAGCAAACTGTACATGGACACAATTTGATACTGTCTTCGGAGCACTGCTGTTGGGATGGTTTTTTAATTGGCCTGTAATGAACAAATTCATCTGTCCCATTGATTATGTAGTCAAGAAAGAAGCCTTGTGTGGTCAAAATCTGACCGTGGGTCCACCAGATTGAGCCCACCACTCTTTCTAATAGTGTTTTCTGAACAGTCTCCATTTGTATCGGCTGTGTTTGTGTTCTCTGTTTGCTGCTATATACGTAGACGTTTCACATAAGAGTCCCAAGTATGCTAGTGAAGGACTAGCGCTACTATGCTAGTGAGTTGCTATAAAGCATGAAACACGCAACCGACTCTGGCAGGGTGAGGGACCTCTTTGAAGTTCTTGCTCACTGCCTTGCTCAGCATTTTACAGGGAGCAGTCTTTATGGGTAGGAAACTGAGAGCCTGCTCTGGAGATCTCCTGTTGCCCTATCTCGCACAAGGTTGCACACGTCAGAACCGTCTTCAGGCCTGCGTGTACCTAAGCAGTTAATTTATTGTATTGGGGTTAGTTTTTCTTTAATATTTAATGTATTCTGCAGATGTATCGGGCTGTGTGCGTTTTTGTTGTTCAGGAAATATTAGCCTACATCAAGGAGGGCTGAGCCAATACTAGATTGTTCAGAAAAGAAAGACAGTTGTTGCAGCTGGTATGAATAATTTCTCTGTGAGTAATTTATTGATTAGGCATATATTTATACTGAAATGAGCAATCTATGTTCCTACTTTGTCTTTGATCATTGTTTAGACCTATTTAGGTTACTTTGCACTTGTTACTAGTAATTAGTTTATAATGTTCTTTCTAATTCCTTTCTTCTCAACACTGAACTTGCTGAATGATGTACTGGAAGTGATACTTTATTATGACTTAAGTAAACAAAACCACAACATTAGACTTTGGGATTGGCCCAGGCAGTGACGTTACTTTGTGGTAGGCATTTCACGAAGGACACCTATTAATCATTCAGGTCACAGTGTCCTCTCAAAACAGTAATTTGGCTAAAAGGGCCTCATGTCTTTCTTGAATGATGCATCTTTTATTCTCATCAATACATTTTTCATGTTGCTAATGTCAGTGATGTCGACTAATGGCCTCGGTTCTAGCTGCAGCCCTATGCTGCCCACCCCGCACGTTTGAGCTACAGCAGCGTTCACCGTGTGCATGCGTCATGTTCTCCCATCACGATTAGGAGACGTCCAGCATCTGCGGTCTAAGCCAGCGGGACGTGTGGCTACGATCTGAAGAAGAAAAAAAAACATGGGAATTGATGTTACTTTATCTGATCAGGCTTTGTTTGTGTTCCTTTGGAAATGAGTTCAGCGTTCTGAGATATTGTGTCAGATTCATTTACACAGACCGTTCTGCTGTGACAGGACAGGCTGAATGCAGTGAGCCACGCAAGCAGAAATCCTGTCCGTCTTGGAATGTATGTTGCTTGTGAAACATGGCCTGGTTGTCATAAAGTACATCTTGCGCTGAGCAAATTGCTAAGTTCTTCCATAATAAATAGCCCGTGCAGAGCTTCTGGCATTAGCCTTTACAGAGTGGTGTCATGAATCACAAGATATTTCACAGTAGGTGTAGATGATATTATATTATGAAGATATCTTCAGGATACACTGCAGCTTATGAATCTCAATATTTTTGTGAGCGCAGTGCAAGCATAAAAATAACCTAACGCACAGGTTGGTGACGCGGGCACACGTAGGCGTGGCAGTGTTTTGTGAGTTTCATGACCAGCACAATTACAGAAAGAGGTTTTGGCTGGACTGAAGTCATGATTGACAGGAGTCATTAGGCACGAGGCCAATATCAAATCAGAGCAGTCTGTTCATTCCCTTTAACAGTGACTTTAATCATGGCATGCAGGAAAGGTAGTGGCAAAACTGACAGATGAAGAAACAGACATGCAATAATAATATTTAGCTTTTTTTAATAATCATCAACAATAATGCAGGTGGTCATAAGTCATTACTATTGGAGTGATGCTAAATATTTACGTCACTGATATGACAGACTATTTAAATTTTCGGTGCATATTAACACGCCACCTGCCGTTTTAATAGTCCCAAAAGAATTGTCTTCTCTACTGATATCTGTTGCATTTAGGTAATAATTGGAAGATGTATTTTTAGTGGACTGATATTCATGGACAAAATCCTGAGAAATTGGACATTGGGTGTTTGTGTGGCTGCCTGAGGTGAGGGGTGTGGCCTCGAGGGGGTGGCAGCAGCGGGGCAGATTTAGGCCAGAGGGGCTCCACACTAATGTGGCACAGCAGGATTTTAAATGTCACACCCACTGATTGGCACTCCACGCTCCTCATCATAGGCACATTTATTTCTGGCCACCAAATGAACAGATGAAAAAGGGCATATGCACCCTATGAAATGAGTAAAGAGTGCCCTTCTGGGGCAGCCCTTCTGCAGCTGTCCTTGTGCCCTTAGGTTTTATTCTAACAAGTTTAAACAGTTGTGTTTTATTATTATTATTTAGTAATAATAAAGTTATGGGGTGGTCTTTGAGCAGGAAGCTATGGGGTGGTCTTTGCTTGTTCATGTTGTCATGTTGGATTCTCATGACGTTTTAAGTGTGCTTGAACCTAGGCCAGTTTCAGCTGTGGTTATCATATTATTGAATTATATGTCTTTTAAAGTGAAAATTTCTGTTTTGCTAGTCTTAAAAATGCGTCTGACAATGTTGTACTTTCAGGTCTGTGAATAGTGGCGAATGCCAGTAATTTAACATCTGATCCAAATTCTGCCACGAGATGCTTTTCAACTCCACTTTCTCCAACAGAAATGGCTGCAGGCGACCGACCTTCCCAATGAGGTCTACCAGCACCTGGCTCGCTACGTGCCCAAGATCTACTGCCTGGGACCCAACCTGAACCCCCAGAGCGAAGACCTCCTGGCCCAGCTGCTGCTGCAGGCCCCACTGGAGTGGTACCTGTGTGGGGAGGAGCCTTCGGTTGGCCTGGCCAAATTGGAGCAGAGCAACCAGCCGTCCCAGCTCTGTGGCCATGTCTTCAAAGTGGGAGAGCCCACATACTCCTGCAGGTAGGGGAGGGACCTCAGCAGCGTCTCATTGGTCGAGGCCACAGCTGGCACTGCTGGGCCCGTTTCCAGTGGCTGACCTCGGGGAACTGGGGGGACGTGCCCATGTTTTTACTGGGCACCAAGCTGCTGGCAGGCCCGACTGAACTAGATCAGGCCTCACTGAATTGGATCAGGTTGTTACTAGGTTAAGTCCAGGGGGCTACTCCATGAAGCAGGTTTATAAAAGCTGCACTCATTTGAAGTAACCTCGCTTAAATGATCCAGCAGGGATTGGCACAAGTACCCAAAAGTGCATTTGCATGCTGAAAAGTGCACCTGAGTTCTGACGATGGAGAAATGTACAAAATATTTGTAGATTGTAAGTCGCAAAACGAGTGAACAGCTACATACAGTGTGCTGTGTATAGCATGTGATACAGTTCAATGCGAAAATCAAAATTTGCACAGGAGTGGACGGAATCTTTCTGATAGGGTATGAAGTCTGGGTGTTGGTGCTAAGTGGTACGTACCCAGACGCTGCACCAGTTAAACGTGCTGTAAGTGCCTGGTGATGGTGGCCTCCACTCCAAGAAGAGGTGAACCAAGATGGGTGTAGGGAATGTGTTCGCAAAACGTTTTCTTAATGCACCTACATCTGTTCCTGCAAAGTCGCTCTTCACAGCCACTGAATTGTCAATCGAATGTGCTTGTCACCTGAGCATGTGGAAAGATTGATATTTTTGATTACGAATGTAAAAATGCTTTCCTTTCTTTTATGAATTAAGAAGAATGAATGACCCAATGAAAAGGTCAGCAGTTCATGCAACATTTAGTTTTCTCAATTCATAATGTCCACATTTGAGGTTCACTGTTTCAGTGAAAAAAGATAAATAAGCAGCATTTAAATACAGTTTATATATCTGCATGTTAACTAGTGCTGGGCGGTATGACCTAAATTCTATATCACGGTATTTTTCAAAATTATATCGGTTTCACGGTTTTTCCCCCATACGTGATGTGTTAACTGCATTGATTACGAAAAGAATTACTGCAGTGGAGTGGTTGAGTACCCTATTCCACTATTAGAAAAATGTCTCCACATAAGTATTGTGGCGTGGTGTAGGAAGAGAGAAGCAGGTAACCACTCCATTTTAACACATCAAGGCTCTTTTATCTAAATTGCCTTAGCGACGTAATCACGCATGAAGCCGTGATCACGCAGAACAGACTCAAACTCATACAGCACATGAGGGAATGGCATTAACAACAGGACAACACACACACGGCAGGGAACAACTCGTACAGTACAACTACATAAACCAATAAGGGAGGACTCAAGCTACATAACACACATAACCAAATATATAACTAATGTATGTGCATGCACCAACATTACACATAAAAGGAACCAATACCGGAGCCGTAGGGGCTCATGGGAAGTAGCGCCGTCCCCCTTTGGACCGACGCTACAGTATTACATGTAATACAGATTTGCATGGCCTCACATGATCAGTTTTCAAATGGTAGCGCTAAAGTAGTGAATGAATCATATAGCATGACAGTTGCTGTAAAAATACAAAACCTTTAAATTTTTTAAAGTTTAGTTTAATTAACTAGATATTTAGACATAATACTGCGAAGTCATGTGTTTAGAGGTGAACTTTGGTATAGCCAGTGTGTATTTTATTTAAAATAATTAACATCCTTGAGCCAGTGTGTCTTTGGACATGGATAATGCCGTTTGCTGTGATGTCTAAATATCTAGTTAGGACAAAACTAGAGTGCTCATTGAACTAAGTTATAATCACTAACTCCTGAATATCATCTGTAGCGTCTTTATGCGTGTGCAAACGAGGGGACTCTGAATTCGGCACAACACATGATGGCTTGAATAAATTTCTCCGTTGTGCCCACTGTTGCATGTGCTAAATGAAAATGAGCACTTCTTTGATTTACAACTTTGACCTACCACCTGATTCACTTTCTGCTCCGCCCCTGACAGGTGAGGAAACATCTACAGAAAAGCCCAGCCCATTATAAACCGCATGGTTCAAATCGTGGGGTGAAAAAGTAGTGGCTTATACTCCGGAAAACACGATAATCGCACACAAAAATCCAGCGCACATCCCCCAACCCCCATTTATTTAATGGACTGTTCCTCTCGTGTACACAGCAATCGCAATGGAAATGTTTTTCCATGTTTTTTCGCAATGGAAACGATTCCTTTTCTAGATAAATAAATAGATAAACTGCGGTAATGAGCTCAACACCGCGGTAGGCACTACATAACCGCGGTAATGCGGTTATCGTCACAGCCCTAATGTTAACCATACTAACCATCCCAACTAGAGTGTTCACCTTTTGTCATGTCTGGTAGTGCTAGAAGTGACAGTAATGCACATCCTTTTGTTAGAGCAACACTTCAGACTCATCACGTTAAACTAACAAAGTTCAGGTGAAGTCAGTTCCCACTAATTCAAGCTAGACATTTATAGTTCAAGATCGTTTGTGGACATTTGATATTTAAACAGCATTGGCAGTTGATTTCAGATTAAATTAAACTGTGCAGTCTGATTAAAACAACATGAGAAAGCAGGAGATAACAGCCTTTTGACATTTGTCCTTTACGCTCCCCTTTGTGCTTTTGGAAATGTAAGTAAAAGTCGGTTTTCAGTTATAATAATGGCCCAAAAAACTGCCGATCTTCCAAAATAATACCCAAGTGCACTTGGATACGTTTACTTCAGTACTGTCCACCTGTGTATAATACATTATGTGATAATAAATGGGTTATGGTAAATCCAGAGCACAAAATCGGATTGTACTGCAACGTAACTTTATGACTGGTGTCTCAAACCGGTGAGCATATGACATCACGCAGCTCGTCCAATAGAATTTGTCGATCTGTGCTAAGCTTCAGCTTTAGTCTGACAGGGAGCAAGTTTGTCCAAATGCATATTCTGCTATAGTAACTGAGCAGGGCTTAAGTTAAGTTTCACCTCTTTTGGTGAGTTCTGTCTGAGTTCAATAATCCAGTCCTGCTTCATGGGAGGCCCCCGTTAGCCTAATGAGAAGCAAGGGTTTGTCTACTCATCCTGTTCACTGTGCTAGTCCCGAGAACATACAAACACTTTGGGGTCATTTGGGTTCAGCATCCATTTTGCCTGTACATGTCATTTGAAACTCACGTCTTTGCTATTGCTGTGGGAATAGCAAAACTCCAACGCATAAGGAATCTGTATGGATTTGTTTTTGTATTTTATGTATTTTTAATTTTTTTGGTCTATAAATGGATTTGGGTGTGCTTTCTGAACTTGTGAGTACATACATACTGCACACGTGTTTGGATGTACAGTACTGTGCAAACGTTTAGGCAGGTATAGAAAAAAATGAGAGAAAGTAACTGTGGAAAGTATCTGTGGATGTAGGCTTGCTCAAATCCTTCTGTCTCTTCATGTAATCCCAGACAGACTCTGTCATTTTGAGATCATGGCTCTGCGGGGGCCATATCACTGCCAGGACTCCTCGTTCTTCTTTACACTGAAGATAGTTCTTAACGTCATTGGTTGCATGTTTAGGGTCGTTGTCTTGCTTCAGACTAAATTTGGAGCCAATCAGATGCCTCCCTGGTTGTATTGGATGATGGATAAGTGGTTGCCTCTGGTTCTCAGTATTGAGGACAACATAAATCCTGACCAATTCCCCGTTTGCTGAAATGCAGCCCCAGCACACCTCCACCATGTTTCACCGCCGCCTGCACATGCTCATTATTGCTCTCCAGCCCTTTGGCAAACCAGCCGCCTTCTGCTACAGCCAAATATTTCAAATTCTGACTCCACTCCAGTGCACCTGCTGCCGTCTTTCTGCTCCTCGGTTCCTGTGTTTTCGTGCGTCGTTGAGTCGCTTGGCCGTGTTTCCATGTCAGAAGTATGTATGGCTTTGTGGCTGTGATTCTTCCATGAAAACCACTTCTGGCCAGACTTCTCTGAGCAAATAATGGGTGTGTCTGGGTGTCTGCCAGTTCTGAGCTGATGGCACTCCTGGACATCATCTGCTTTCAAAGGCGAGTAGGCATGATGTGTTTTTCATCTGCCACACTTAAGTTTCCTTGGCTGACCCACTGTGTCTATGGTCCTCAACATTGCCTGTTTCTTTGTGTTTCTTGAAAAGAGCTTGTGCACATCCTGAACGCCCCAGTCTGCTTTGAGATCTTTGAGACACTGCTGATGCGGGATAACCACCCTATGACCGGTGACATAGAACACAACCTCTGCTTTGTAGTAGTGTGGACGTTCCTCACACAGATGATTGTGTCCATTAATAACTTTAACCTACATGTGAACATTATCACCTCTTGGTGTAGCTGGTTCTTCACACACCTCACTGAAACCCTACGAGGCAAAGGGTGGTCACACCAAATATGGAGTTGTTAGATTTATCTTGTTTGTTCACTTCTATCTTTGAACATGTCCATATTTTTTCAGCATTTTCCCCCACATATGCCTAAATCCTTTGCACAGTACTGTGTGTGTGTGTGTGTCACATATATATTGGGGGTCCTCGACTTGCGATGTTGATCCGTTCCTACTTCGCGTCGTAAACCGATTTCCGGTGTAAGTCAGAACATACGTACATACTGTACGTAAATAACATACTATAAGCACCCATCCTATCCTAACACCTATCCTAACACAGTAATTATCAAAAAACACACAAAACACGTTTTAATAACGAAATGAAACAGGAATAATAAGCAGTAATAATGTTCACTTTATGACATTTACGATGCCAAATCACAAACCGAAACAAGGCTTTATACAGTAAATGGGAGATGTCGTAACCACAAAACATTGCAACTCGGGACTGACGTAACCCGAGGACCTTCTCTCTCTCTGTGTGTGTGTGTGTGTGTGTGTGTGTGTGTGTGTGTGTGTGTGTGTGTGTGTATTAGGGCTGGGTATCGATTCAAATTCCAAGAATTGATCCAATTCCGATTCTGAAGATTAAGAATCGATTTATTTCGATTTAATCCGATGTAATCGATCCGATTCGATCCAATTCGGGGTTTAGTGTTATTAAAAATGTATTTGAGCTGTTTCCTGACTATGTACAGAAGCAACATGTTAAAACTAGTATTATATCGATATTAATCAGCAAATAGTTACTGGTAGTTGGTAGTTACTGATGGCTGGAAGACTGGTGAAAAGGGTCATCATAAATCTACCTTCAAGAAAGGTAATCCAGGACAATAAACAGAGGACATCTTTGAGGTGTCTATATCTGCAACGGTGGACTCCTACTGGGACACTAACCAGTGCATTATTATTATGATTGAAATAATTAAGAATTCACCCAAAAGCTGTTGCTACCAAATGCATTTTTATTTTAAAAGTGCTCATACTTAGTATAAAATGTAAACGTGTATTTTTCTTTAAAGTGCGAATATAATAACAGAACTGTCACGTTACGGTCCCCGACCCCTCCCTTTTGGGCGTGTGTTAACGTTGTCTGCGTCTGTAGATCTTGTGTGCGTCTTGTGATAATCCGTCTCACCTGTGGCTCGTCTCGTCACGTGGGGTTTGTGTGTTCGCGCAGCGTCCAGTACTCGTTGTTGTTTGAGTCACACATGTTCTATGTAAACGTGTTTTATGTGCGCTGTCTGCGCTTCGGTAAATGTAATAAACGTAACGATTTGGAAAGTGCAAAGGATTCTGTCTCGTCCATCGCCTTGCGCCCAACGTTACAAGAACATTTTAAACTTTTTTTAAACTGTAAAAACACCGCGTAAACTGTCAGTGACATGGACTAACTGTAAATAGTCACTGACACTGGATAAACTGTCCTTCCGATTTGACTATCGTCGTTACCGTCACTGTCCGACGCCATGTTGTTTTACAGTTAGTTAGACCGAGCACGCCTGCGTGAATTCAGTGATGAGGCGGGGGTAAAAGTTCACAAAAAAATCGATCTTTGGACGTACGAATCGATTATCAGATCATCATATGCGAATCTTTTCTGAGTCGGAAAATCGATTTTTTCAGCACAGGCCTAGTGTGTATGTATATATATTATATATATATATATATATATATATATATATATATATATATATATATATATATAATGTGTGTGTGTATACTACATCTCCTTTTTAGACACATGATTTTTGTAACTGGTCCCGTTTCTTCTCTTTAGGGAATGTGCAGCAGACCCAACCTGTGTGCTGTGTATGCAGTGCTTTTTAGGCAGTGTGCACAAAGAGCACCGCTACAGGGTAAGACCGCGTGCACACGACATTAAGGTCTCTGCCCTGTCTCTGCCCTCCCCTCAGGTTTAAGCTCCAGTGAGTTCAGACATTGGGCTTACTTGGGCTGAGGAAACTTGTTTGTTGTGAATGCTTTGTTCTACACCACTGTCCGTTATGGTCAGAGTTTTTAAGTCATCCACATTTATCTTGTGTTTTTGTGTGTTCTGTTTATTATTTATTTCTTTTTGCGCATGTCTATACGTTTGGGCAGTATGGAAGTCCTTTAGGCACAGGCTTGGTTTAAAAACAGCAAAAATAATATTACCCAGCGTTCATAAATCAACATTAAATTCTCTTCTCTTAAAAAAAACCCATAATGTGAACATAGTGTAAGAGATTGTGATGCGTGACTATAAAGAAGCAGTGCCAGACATATGGACCTGTTCTGTCCTATCTCCCCGGCAAGTTTAAGCTCTGGTGAGGTCAGACATGTGCACTACATGCGGATTCTCAGCCACACTGAAGCCACTTAATCGCATTTGCGAAAGCGGCCCTGCTTCCGTGAGAGTGATGTAGTTTCAGCTCAGTTTTCTTTCTTTTAATCTGTTTTTTTTGTGCCACAGCCGCTCGTGACGATCGTTAAGAGTCTCTTTGAAACAAAGTGGTCAGAAAAGCGCAAAGTGTTTTTCTTTTGGAAGAAGCAAAGGCATTTTTACTAAAGCACACTCGGCGCTTAGCCTTCATCAGCACAAGCTGATTACAGACTCCCCCCACGTACCGGCGCGCTGGACTTTAGATGACGACGTGTATTGTAGCAGGAAGTCGCAGTTCCTCGCGTACTGGAGGCAGACACACAATCGGGCCACCTGGTGTCAACGTGGCAAGACACTGATGTTCTAGAGTGTATGACGGAGGCTCCAGCTCCACTAAAGGTCTCCAGAACTACGCATTGTTTGTCCTCCGAAACTTCGAATTAGCATTAGCAGTTCATGGACATGCCGACCATCAGGGAACAACGGAGACTTACGCTTGACTACCTCAAGAAAACCCCCAGCACTCTACTACAGAAGACCTGAACGTAGCTTCACTTGCTGTTCCAAGGTTCAAGTGCGTTAACACCGAGGAGAATGAGAAGATGCCAGCTCTGTTGTCGAGCTGGAGTCCCCGACGTTCACGTACTCAGATCTACATATCGGAGAACTCGTAGACAAAAGCAGCGCCAGGGAAACCCTTTGGAAAAAAAAAACCTGTGGTGTTGATTAAAATATGGAGAAATAAGGAGCTCTGTCCTAATGAGCTTTTCAGTTGCTGCTGTTTTGCTTATTCAAATGCTCATCACTAATTGGTGTAGCACCTAATTACCATTTTCCTTCATTCCTTCATTCTTTAACATAATGTGATTAATATTGTGTATTGTGATACTGAGGAAAAATATTGTGGTTATAGTATTTTGGCCATATCGTCAATCTGTGTGTGCATGTGCCTGGTGTTGTGTTAATCGTCACTTTGAAAATGGCCCCACATGTGACGTCTATGGCCTGCATGAAAATGGCAGAAAAATGTCAACTGCAAATGGCCGTTAAAGTGAGAGAACTGTCCTTAACACTCCACTTGGTCTTTCTGTCTCTGTGTGTCCTGCTCCGTCCCTGTCCCTTGTCCCTCTAGATGACTACCTCTGGGGGAGGGGGGTTCTGCGATTGTGGTGACACCGAGGCCTGGAAGAAGGGGCCTTACTGTCAGAAACACGAGCCCAACATCAGCGACTCCTCCCAGGAGGTCAGACTCCACTTTCACTTACGGTCATCTTAAAACTTGTTCTGTTAAAGGCTAGTGAGCTCTAGTGAGCGCCTGACCCGTTTCCATGATGATGATGATGTGAAACCTTCGCTTTGCAGGATCCACTCGCCAACCTCTCTGCGGACATGATTGCTCGCACATACAACATCTTCTCCATCATGCTGAGATATGCTGTGGACATGCTCACCTGGGACAAGGAGGAGGAGCTCCCTCAAGGCCTTGAACCGCCGTAGGTGTCCGCTCTACACGGGAATCATATGGGAGTCTTGATGTTTTGTCAGAGAAGCACACTCTGTCTCCCCCTAGTGGGCTGGAGATGTTGGTTATCGGAGCAGAGCTGCTCCGTGTGCCGTCCTGACCGTGTCTTCCGTCACAGGGAGCGTGGGGACACCTACTACTGCATGCTGTTTAACGACGAGGTGCACACGTACGAACAGGTCATCTACACGCTACAGAAAGCCGTCAACTGCACACAGAAAGAAGCTGTCAGCTTCGCCACCACGGTGGACCGAGACGTAAGCGCCCTCGTCACAGGACGCCGCGCTGTAGCTCAAAGTTCACTCTCACTTTCCTGTCATGGAATGGCCGTATAGTTTATTTCAAGTAATATTGCTGGTGTTTTGCAGCTATCTTGGTAGCTAAAGTGCAACCCATGTTTGATGAAATGAAAACAACAGAACTCGGCTGGCTTGATGCACGCGGGTCTGCAGAGTGTCCCATCTGCAGACCCCGTCTCATGTGCATGCATGGTTGATTGTTCTGTGTGTGTGTGTGTGTGTGTGTGTGTGTGTGTGTGTGTGTTTCAGGGCCGGAAGTCTGTGCGCTATGGGGATTTTCAATTCTGCGAACAGGCCAAGTCTGTTATAGTGGTGAGTCATTAGCAGGTAGCCGCTGCGCTAGCTCCTTTAGCCGCGCGTGCACGCTTCACTTCAGACACGCCCTCCAGGGCGTCTGTGCGACGGGTGGTGTGTACGTGCGCTCGTGTGTGACGCGTCCCTGATGTGTGTGTGTGTGTGTGTTCAGCGCAACACGAGTCGTCAGTCGAAGCCCCTGCGTGTCCAGGTCATGCACTCCTCCGTGGTGGCCCACCAGTGCTTCGCTCTGAAAGCCCTCACCTGGTTCAGCCACGTCATCAGATACTCAGGTCCGCCTGCAGCCCACACACACACACACACACACACACACATATACACACACACACACACAGCCTTTGCGCTCCTCTCTGCACTCACTCCCAGCAGCATGAAGACAAGTTCAGAGTCTTTGGTTTTTCCCTTAACTCGCGCACCTGTGTGATCAGAGTTGGTGTGGTGCTGTTCCCTCCAGATGCCCTCAGGAGGATCCTGTGCCAGGTGGGGCTACAGAAAGGCCCGGAAGGAGAGAACTCGCTCGTGGACACACTAATGCTGTGTGACTCCAAGATGTGGAAAGGTGTGTGTGTGTGTGTTACACATTTAGTAATGTAGTTCTAAAGCCTTCCCTGTGTTTAGATATGTGAGTGGTTGTTACGTTTTGTAAAGAGCAGTTTTTCTTTTAGGTGCGAGAAATGTTTACCACCAGCTGGTCATGAGCAGCCTGCTAATGGATCTGAAGTATAAGAAGCTTTTTGCTATTCAGTTTGCAAAGGTAAGACATCCAGTCACGTCTGCAGGATGCATCATACATCTGAGCGTGTGTCCAGTGTGTGTTTCCTCACATGTAAAAAAAAGTCTCACGTTCACATGTTTCGATTTTTACTGTCATACTGTGTGTGCTGGAACATTGTGCCTGAGCCAGACACAGGCCTTGACTCGTGTCCAGACCAGACGCAGGCCTTGACTCGTGTCCAGACCAGACGCAGGTCTTGACTCGTATCCAGACCAGACGCAGACGCAGGCAGTCATGTAAACTGCCGATCAGTAAAGTTACACATGAACTCTGCCCCTGAGTAACCCCCAGTCCGGCGTGACGTTAGCTCTGCGTGTCACAGTCCACCAAGAGATAAAGTGACTCTTTCCCATGATGCATTAATTCAGCCTCTACTCACCTTACCACCGTTGACGTAAATAAAACTTGTTCTTCAATGCCTGGTACGTGTGCGCATACGATCGGGCGTGGCAGCAGATCGCCACTGGCCTTTTCCTTCTGTGGGTTTGGATCACCAGAGCCATCGTGCCCCACGCCGTTAGCTCTCCCTCACCAGCTGAAGCCCCTGCCGTTCGGTATGCCGGTGGCCCGTCTACATGGATGGGCCACAGATAACTGTAGTCGCTCTGGACTGTGATTACAAAGCCCCGCCCTTGAATCTCTCGCCCCGCCCTCTGCGCCGTGGCGTGTGTCGCCGGCGTACGCCTGGGGCCTAAGCAAAGGGTGAGATGTCTCCTGACCTCTGACCCGGAAGATAAACGTGCCCCCCACATCCCCCTTTCCCTTGTCGTTTAGAATTACCAGCGCCTCCAGACAGATTTTATGGAGGACGATCACGAGCGCTTAGTCTCAGTGACCTCTCTGTCTGTCCAACTCTTCACCGTCCCCACCATGGTGAGTACCACCACCCCCCCACGCACTGCTCCTCTCTCTTCTGCCTCTCTCCCCTCCCTGTCCGGCCGCCCCACCCCCGCCGCCGTGGACAGCACTACGAGCGCTTGCAGAGCGACTACGTGAAGGATGACCACGACAGGGAGTTCTCCATCACTGACCTGTCTGTGCAAATGTTCACCGTGCCGTCCCTGGTGAGTACGCACGGGGAGACGCTCCCACAGTGAGGAGGACCCACAGAAACGTGGCATCTTAAAAGCTCTTGCCACTTCTAGTTAAGTGCGTACAAACTGTATTACATAGATTCCTGTATTACGTAATATCTTATGTACAGAAATATTGTGTTAAACTGGGGTGGGTTTCCCGAAACGTTCGTAGCGCTATGTACTTCTTAACCTCGTACGTTTCATACGAGGTTACGAAGTACTTAGCGCTACGAATGTTTCGGGAAACCCACCCCTGTCCAGTTTTCAGAATTCTATGTACTTAAAGGTCCAGGGAACCCACATTGGTTTTCTCTGTTTCTGTTTTCTAATTTGGTGTATCTTGCACTTCAGGACACAAATAAGTACTAGCAATGAATTCTAACCTAGTCCCATTCTGATGTAAAATGGGCGGAGCTAATGTTGGCTAGAGCTAGTGTTAGCTTGGCCTGGTAAAGGCTATGTTGACATTAAGTCCCACAGTCAGTTCCTGGCCAATGCTAACCATACACTAGAAGTCTTGGATATGACAACCTCTCACATCTAAAAAATAATGTGTCATTAGTCACAGACCGTCATATTGCAGGGGCACTAGTGTGAGTTAGATTTACAAGAAGAAACACGGTGGTGCAGAAACGGGAGCAGCGTTTCTTCAAAATATGTTTCTGGGTCTTTAAACGCCAAGATCAATAAGCCCGAGCAGCTTTGCAGGTCCTTGGACCTGAATGCCTTGCCCCTCGTTGGTCTGGTTGTACCGTGAGCCCCTGTCCCTGTCTGCAGGCGCGGATGTTGATCACGGAGGAAAATCTGTTGACCACCATCATCCGCACGTTTGTGGACCACCTGCGGCATCGAGACCTGCAGGGGCGTTTCCAGTTCGAGCGCTACACCGCGCAGCAGGCCTTCAAGTTCCGCCGGGTCCAGAGCCTTCTAGGAGACCTCAAGTAAGTCCGAAACTGCACACGCTCTCGCACGACCCTGTGGTCTCGAGCGGGCGAGCTTGGTTGTTTTTTCACAAACTCGCCGTAGCGGTCAAACGTCGCTTTTGTGTAGGTACGTCCTGATCAGCCGCCCGACGGAGTGGACCGACAAACTCAGGGAGAAGTTTCTGGAAGGACTCGACGCGTTCTTGGAGCTGATGAAGTGCATGCAGGTACTACGTTCGCTCTGAGGCACGCTGTGGTGAAATTGCTCGCCGGTGGCATGTTGGGCCGCGTGAGCGTGTAGCCGGTGGTGACGGCGGTGTGTGTTCTCCTCAGGGCATGGACCCAGTAGTGAGACAGGTGGGCCAGCACATCGAGATGGAGCCGGAATGGGAAGCTGCCTTCACACTGCAGATGAAACTCACACACATCATCTCCATGATGCAGGAGTGGTGTGGTAGTGATGTGAGCACACACACACACACACACACACACAGTGAATGCTGGATGAATTTAACATGCCATTTATATTGCATAGTACAGTTAGTGTACATTGGCTTTCCTGCAGCTCAAATAGCTTTGCTGGGGCTACTGAAGTTGAATTGTCCTGTTGCCCTGAGTCAGACGCGTGCAGCGCTCGGTGTTCTGTTTTGATTGATTTTCCTGGTGCTCTAACGTGTGCGACTGCTCCTGCCTGCAGGAGAGGGTGCTGATCGAAGCGTATAAGAAGTGTCTGACGGCGCTCACCCACTGCCACAGTGGCTTTGCCGATGGCGAGCAGCCAATCACGTTGAGCATGTGTGGCCACTCGGTGGACACCATCCGCTACTGCATCTCCCAGGAGAAAGTTAGCATCCACCTACCAGTGTCCAGACTCCTGGCAGGTGAGAGGCCCCCACCACACACTATATTGATCAGTTTTGTCGTATATGAAGAACGTTGATTCTTAGAAAGCATTTCTACCCTTTTTTGTCATCTTAAGGACTTCACGTTCTCCTTAGCAAGTCAGAAGTAGCTTACAGGTTCCCTGAACAGCTGCCCCTGGTAGGTCCCAGCCCTGCTGGTCTTCTGTGCCCGTGCATGTCCGAGAGCGTCCCAGCTGTTACAGCTCCCTCTGCGTGATCCTCCACAGAGTGAACTGAGCCCCCCCATGCTGATCGAGCACCCTCTTCGCTGCCTGGTCCTCTGCGCCCAGGTGCATGCTGGGATGTGGAGGCGAAACGGCTTCTCCTTAGTCAATCAGGTGAGCGCGTTTTTTGAGCATGCGTGCTCATGGTGGTATTTTAGTGCTTCCTGTTTGAGTACTGGACAATTCTGCACAACCAACACCCCCCCCCCCCCCCCCCCCCCCCCCCCCAATTTTGTTTGGCTCACAGATATACTACTACCACAATGTGAAGTGTAGAGTGGAGATGTTCGATAAGGATCTCATGATGCTGCAGGTTGGTGCCTTGAACTGCCATTTTGTTCCTCGTTTCCTTTTCGTTGAAAAAAAAAAGTGCAGCCTGATCGGGTTTTTCTCTTCAGTTTCAGTTTTTGATGTCAACAAGCCTTTTATTTCTTTTCTTAACTGTTGGCCTTAGGATAAAGGGTGACGCGTCTTGCGAGTCGGTCTTGAGATGTTGGTCACCTAGTTCAAGGCTGTCTGGGACGTGATCACGTGACCTTGTTCTGTTTCCGCTCTACTGTGACTAGGTCATGGGTTAAAGTTCTCCGTCACTATGACGGATTTCCGTCATTTGAATTTTTTGGGGAAAAAATCCGTCAAATCATAATAAACCACACAGGCGTGCTATCTGTTTTGTGTCCGAAATATGATCCTCTCACTGGATCGTCAGCGCTGGATGGATGACGGCGGTGTCATTTGATTGACTTGCGGGTCATCCCGCCTTCTGATTTTCGGACATTACGTAGAAAAGTTACCTCCCTCCTGCCTGGGTGATTATACTTTCGCGAGTGACCGTAGCGCGCGACTCCGCACACCTGCGCAAACGGCGGAGGCTACTTGGCGCGTCGCATTCTTTGCAGTGTTGTCCGAAACGATATGTGGTAGTATAAAGAAACAGCCCTCAAAAACAGGGGAGGGAACATTCACCTGACCAATTTTAATGTTGCTTTGTGTTTCAGGAAAAAAAGTGCTGGAATTTAGGCTAAATGAACATGCTTGAAATTGTATCTACTTCGTTTCACAACAAATATCTGTCTGACTGAACAATTCTCTTGTATTACGTTAACAAATACGAGCCTCTTGTAATTCCAGGACTAAACATGAGAGAAGACGTTAAGATCGGGCGTTTTTGAAAATAAACAACCCCTAAATAATGTGAATAAAACGCGAATTATTTTGAATCGTTTCGAGTATATGTATAAATATTTAACTTTATTAAGTTTAACGTGCTGGGAAATATTGAAATGGACCTTGAAAGTGACGTACAAGTGTTTTAATTCCACCTTGTAAAGGTGTATGAACCCTGCAAACATGACTTTGTTCATTGCGCTGAAGCGCGGCGCGGGCGAAGTGAAGTTACAAAATTCGAGAGGTGCACGACCTCCTCGGTCCCGAGCCGCATAACCGTGTATTCTTCCGCCGCGCACACCAAACACCAAGTTCCGTGTACGACGCACAACGTCGTAATAACCCGGGGGCCGCCTGTATTTCAGACATCCGAAGAGCTTCAGAGGTAGATGTAAGATAAATTCAGTATTTTATCCTTATTCTGATAAAGTTAAATTTTTATCAGAAATATAAGAGTGTTTTTTTTTGAGCCGGTACAGGTGGTCAGACCGTAAGGCGTAATACAAAATCACATAATTTATGTCCTAATAAACCAACACGAAATATTTATTAAATATTTTATATATTTAAACGAACTATAATCATAATAGTTGCAATACTTTTAAACTTTATTGACATAATTTCTTTGAGTTGTCTTGTATCAGATAATTTTAATAACAGTAATAAATAAATAAATAATGAATTAATCATGCCTACACGCCTGTTTTTATCATATTGTGTCTTGATTGTGTTAACAGAATCTTTAAATTACAGCGTTTTCTCAGAATATTCATAGAAATGTAGTTTTTTTTTATTTCACCATAATGATTACCTGACTTATTTATAAAATAATTTAAAGATTAATCATTAAATATTCATTTGTTCTTTCATTTTGAATATTATACTGTCATGTCCATACTATAAAGTGACTACATTTCAAATTTTATTTGAATTTGTAGTGAAATATAGAAGTTATGGTTATTTATACTGAAGAATCTCTCCACCGATCACAGACTTTTCTTCATTTAGCTTTAATAGTCGAAGAAAAAAGGCGCATTTCTTCCATTTGAAATGTCAACTTTTTTATTTCTAAGCCAGTTTAACATGGATGGTGGTGTTCTGTTTGTATTTAAAAGCGGTGCGATTTAATTTGCCATTTTTGGACATTAAATTTTTTTGTAAGATAAACCAGGTAATCTTACTGCTTATGTTTTTGCGATAGTGAATCTGATAAAAACAAGAGAGCTTCATACCATTTTAAAACTCACCAGGATTCACTAAATTTGACTTGATCTTTAAACAATGTTCTGGAAGAGGACCCCCAGATAACTCCATTATAAAAACATTTATGTACATTTATAGCTCAGGTGTTGCATTTTGTCGCTTCATAGATTCTCTCTTCTCTCATTACACAGGCTGTTTAGATAAATATACTTTATAAATGTGTTTATTGTGTAGAATTAGACAAAAGAGGCCGCATTTTCAGTAATTGCTGGCATTGTCTTTTGCCAGGAAAAATTTTCAGTCAAATGAAAATTTCTTGCTTTAACCCATGGACTAGGTGGGAGCCTCCATGATGGATCCCAATCACTTCCTGATGATTCTACTGAGTCGATTTGAGCTCTTTCATATCTTCAGCTCGGCGGATTGCAGGAAGAGATACAACAGGGAGAGCGCCAACAAGGTCAGCAGTGCGGAAAAAAAAAAAAAACCCCTAGAAGTCTGTCTGCTTGTAACTGCGCTTCCTTATCTAATCTGTGCTTCCGGACGGCAGGACGTGGTCCAGCAGAACAGCACCCTGATCGAGGAGATGCTGCACCTCATCATGATGGTCGTGGGTGAGTCAGGGCCGTTTCACACGCCGGTCAAAGCCCCGGAACAAGACCGTTCAGCAGTTTCCACCGAAACCGCGAGTTTGTGCGAACCGTTATTCCATCGATTCGTCCGTTTGCTCGTGTCTTAGGCGAGCGGTTCGTGGCAGGCGTTGGCCAGGTGGACAGCTGGGATGAGCTGAAGAGAGAGATCATTCATCAGCTGTGCATCCGGCCCATGGCACACAGTGAGCTGGTCAAAGCCCTGCCTGAGAACGTGAGGCCACTCACCTACACCGCTGCTCTCTGCCATGGAGCTTCACGTACCTTCACACGCCCTCTGCCCTCCGAGAGCAACGTCCCCTGCATCTACGTACCACATTTTATACATAGTTACATATTGTCGTTCTATAAAATTCGTTCTTTAAGTGTACGGTAAGCTAACCACAGCTGCTTCTTTGCGGCACCTTGAAGGAAAATTGTGTCTGTCTTCTGAAACATGCTGGAAAGCCTTTACGAGTCTTATTTCCTCCTCAGGAGAATAAGGAGACGGGGATGGAGAAAGTTATTGACAGTGTCGCTTCATTTAAGTAGGTGTCCGTTTTATTCTCACGGCAGATTTAATAAGTAAAGGGAATTTTCTTTGCTGACGTAGTGTTTGTCATGCACGTCCCACAGGAAGCCGGGTGTGACTGGCAGAGGGCTGTACGAACTGCGGCCGGAGTCTGCCAAGCAGTTCAACCTCTACTTCCATCACTATTCCAGAGCTGACCAGTCAAAGGTACTGACCCGTCTCACGTGCGCCAACCTTTATTTACCGAGTACTGATCCACCCTGTCTGCGTGACTCGCTCGTCCGAGTACTGACACTCCCTCACGTGGTCTGATTGACTCCTGCACGTGTTTGTTCTTCTCCAAGCACTGACGCGTCTCTCTGGCCTACAGACACACGAGCTACAATAGGATTTGGTGCAAATCTCAAACTCTGTGCCTCACAGAGCAGCTCTGTTTATCTTCAGAGCTTCGCCCACAGTTACAGTTGTATTTTATTTGACCCAGGCGGAAGAAGCCCAGCGCAAGCTCAAGAGGCAGAACGGAGAAGACTCGGGTGAGTGGTGTGAGCCCTCGCGACTGGTGTGTTGCTAGCGGGGTGTGTTTAGCGTGGGGTCAGCGGGGTGTGTTTAGCGTGGGGTCAGCGGGGTGTGTTTAGCGTGGGGTCAGCGGGGTGTGTTTAGCGTGGGGTCAGCGGGGTGTGTTTAGCGTGGGGTCAGCGGGGTGTGTTTAGCATGGGGTGCATTTAGCGTGGGCTCAGCGGGGTGTGTTTAGCATGGGGTGCATTTAGCGTGGGCTCAGCGGGGTGTGTTTAGCGTGGGCTCAGCGGGGTGTGTTTAGCGTGGGCTCAGCGGGGTGTGTTTAGCGTGGGCTCAGCGGGGTGTGTTTAGCGTGGGCTCAGCGGGGTGTGTTTAGCGTGGGCTCAGCGGGGTGTGTTTAGCATGGGGTGCATTTAGCGTGGGCTCAGCGGGGTGCGTTTAGCGTGGGGTGTGTTTAGCGTGGGGTGTGTTTAGCGTGGGCTCAGTGGGGTGCGTTTAGCGTGGGGTGTGTTTAGCGTGGGCTTAGTGGGGTGCGTTTAGCGTGGGCTCAGTGGGGTGTGTTTAGCATGGGGTGTGTTTAGCGTGGGCTTAGTGGGGTGCGTTTAGCGTGCGGTGTGTTTAGCGTGGGCTCAGTGGGGTGCGTTTAGCGTGGGCTCAGTGGGGTGCGTTTAGCGTGCGGTGTGTTTAGCGTGGGCTCAGTGGGATGTGTTTAGCGTGGGCTCAGTGGGGTGCGTTTAGCGTGCGGTGTGTTTAGCGTGGGCTCAGTGGGGTGCGTTTAGCGTGGGCTCAGTGGGGTGCGTTTAGCGTGCGGTGTGTTTAGCGTGGGCTCAGTGGGATGTGTTTAGCGTGGGCTCAGTGGGGTGCGTTTAGCGTGCGGTGTGTTTAGCGTGGGGTCAGCGGGGTGTGTTTAGCGTGGGGTCAGCGGGGTGTGTTTAGCGTGGGGTCAGCGGGGTGTGTTTAGCGTGGGGTCAGCGGGGTGTGTTTAGCGTGGGGTCAGCGGGGTGTGTTTAGCGTGGGGTCAGCGGGGTGTGTTTTTAGCGTGGGCTCAGCGGGGTGTGTTTAGCGTGGGCTCAGCGGGGTGTGTTTAGCGTGGGCTCAGCGGGGTGTGTGTAACGTGGGGTCAGCGGGGTGTGTGTAGCGTGGGGTCAGCGGGGTGTGTGTAGCGTGGGGTCAGCGGGGTGTGTGTAGCGTGGGGTCAGCGGGGTGTGTTTTTAACGTGGGGTGTGTTTAGCGTGGGCTCAGTGGGGTGTGTTTAGCGTGGGCTCAGTGGGGTGTGTTTAGCGTGGGCTCAGTGGGGTGTGTTTAGCGTGCGGTGCGTTTAGCGTGGGCTCAGTGGGGTGTGTTTAGCGTGGGCTCAGTGGGGTGCGTTTAGCGTGCGGTGTGTTTAGCGTGGGGTCAGCGGGGTGTGTTTAGCGTGGGGTCAGCGGGGTGTGTTTAGCGTGGGCTCAGCGGGGTGTGTTTAGCGTGGGCTCAGCGGGGTGTGTGTAGCGTGGGCTCAGCGGGGTGTGTGTAGCGTGGGCTCAGCGGGGTGTGTGTAGCGTGGGCTCAGCGGGGTGTGTGTAGCGTGGGCTCAGCGGGGTGTGTTTTTAACGTGGGGTGTGTTTAGCGTGGGCTCAGTGGGGTGTGTTTAGCGTGGGCTCAGTGGGGTGTGTTTAGCGTGCGGTGCGTTTAGCGTGGGCTCAGTGGGGTGTGTTTAGCGTGGGCTCAGTGGGGTGTGTTTAGCGTGCGGTGTGTTTAGCGTGGGCTCAGTGGGGTGTGTTTAGTGTGCGGTGTGTTTAGCGTGGGCTCAGTGGGGTGTGTTTAGCGTGGGCTCAGCGGGGTGTGTGTAACGTGGGGTCAGCGGGGTGTGTGTAGCGTGGGGTCAGCGGGGTGTGTGTAGCGTGGGGTCAGCGGGGTGTTTTTAACGTGGGGTGTGTTTAGCGTGGGCTCAGTGGGGTGTGTTTAGCGTGGGCTCAGTGGGGTGTGTTTAGCGTGCGGTGCGTTTAGCGTGGGCTCAGTGGGGTGTGTTTAGCGTGGGCTCAGTGGGGTGCGTTTAGCGTGCGGTGTGTTTAGCGTGGGGTCAGCGGGGTGTGTTTAGCGTGGGCTCAGCGGGGTGTGTTTAGCGTGGGGTCAGCGGGGTGTGTTTAGCGTGGGCTCAGCGGGGTGTGTTTAGCGTGGGCTCAGCGGGGTGTGTTTAGCGTGGGCTCAGCGGGGTGTGTGTAGCGTGGGGTCAGCGGGGTGTGTGTAGCGTGGGGTCAGCGGGGTGTGTGTAGCGTGGGGTCAGCGGGGTGTGTGTAGCGTGGGGTCAGCGGGGTGTGTTTTTAACGTGGGGTGTGTTTAGCGTGGGCTCAGTGGGGTGTGTTTAGCGTGGGCTCAGTGGGGTGTGTTTAGCGTGCGGTGCGTTTAGCGTGGGCTCAGTGGGGTGTGTTTAGCGTGGGCTCAGTGGGGTGTGTTTAGCGTGCGGTGTGTTTAGCGTGGGCTCAGTGGGGTGTGTTTAGCGTGCGGTGTGTTTAGCGTGGGCTCAGTGGGGTGTGTTTAGCGTGGGCTCAGCGGGGTGTGTGTAACGTGGGGTCAGCGGGGTGTGTGTAGCGTGGGGTCAGCGGGGTGTGTGTAGCGTGGGGTCAGCGGGGTGTGTGTAGCGTGGGGTCAGCGGGGTGTGTGTAGCGTGGGGTCAGCGGGGTGTGTTTTTAACGTGGGGTGTGTTTAGCGTGGGCTCAGTGGGGTGTGTTTAGCGTGGGCTCAGTGGGGTGTGTTTAGCGTGGGCTCAGTGGGGTGTGTTTAGCGTGGGCTCAGTGGGGTGTGTTTAGCGTGGGCTCAGTGGGGTGCGTTTAGCGTGCGGTGCGTTTAGCGTGGGGTGCGTTTAGCGTGGGGTGCGTTTAGCGTGCGGTGCGTTTAGCGTGCGGTGCGTTTAGCGTGCGGTGCGTTTAGCGTGCGGTGCGTTTAGCGTGGGGTGCGTTTAGCGTGGGGTGCGTTTAGCGTGCGGTGCGTTTAGCGTGCGGTGCGTTTAGCGTGCGGTGCGTTTAGCGTGCGGTGCGTTTAGCGTGCGGTGCGTTTAGCGTGGGGTGCGTTTAGCGTGCGGTGCGTTTAGCGTGCGGTGCGTTTAGCGTGCGGTGCGTTTAGCGTGCGGTGTGTTTAGCGTGCGGTGTGTTTAGCGTGGGCTCAGTTGGGTGTGTTTAGCGTGCGGTGCGTTTAGCGTGCGGTGCGTTTAGCGTGGGGTGCGTTTAGCGTGCGGTGCGTTTAGCGTGGGGTGCGTTTAGCGTGGGGTGCGTTTAGCGTGCGGTGCGTTTAGCGTGCGGTGCGTTTAGCGTGCGGTGCGTTTAGCGTGCGGTGCGTTTAGCGTGCGGTGCGTTTAGCGTGCGGTGTGTTTAGCGTGCGGTGTGTTTAGCGTGCGGTGTGTTTAGCGTGCGGTGTGTTTAGCGTGGGCTCAGTTGGGTGTGTTTAGCGTGCGGTGCGTTTAGCGTGCGGTGTGTTTAGCGTGCGGTGCGTTTAGCGTGCGGTGTGTTTAGCGTGCGGTGTGTTTAGCGTGGGCTCAGTTGGGTGTGTTTAGCGTGCGGTGCGTTTAGCGTGCGGTGCGTTTAGCGTGCGGTGCGTTTAGCGTGCGGTGCGTTTAGCGTGCGGTGCGTTTAGCGTGCGGTGCGTTTAGCGTGCGGTGTGTTTAGCGTGCGGTGTGTTTAGCGTGGGCTCAGTTGGGTGTGTTTAGCGTGCGGTGCGTTTAGCGTGCGGTGTGTTTAGCGTGCGGTGCGTTTAGCGTGCGGTGTGTTTAGCGTGCGGTGTGTTTAGCGTGGGCTCAGTTGGGTGTGTTTAGCGTGCGGTGCGTTTAGCGTGCGGTGCGTTTAGCGTGCGGTGCGTTTAGCGTGCGGTGCGTTTAGCGTGCGGTGCTTTGTCCCACAGCCCTGCCACCGCCCGTCCTGCCTCCGCTCTGCCCGCTCTTCGCCAGCCTGGTCAACATCCTGCAGTGTGACGTGTTGCTGGGCATGCTGGGAGCCGTGCTGCAGTGGGCCACCGAGCCCAGCGGGGGGCACTGGTCCGAGTCCATGCTGCAGAGGGTACGTGTGCACACTCACATAACCGGGCTGGAGGGGTTCTGTTGGCCCGTTTCCTGGAAGAACAGTTGTATAATCCAGACATCTGAATGTTCTCACTGACCAATCAAAACCCTGTATTCCACATATTCTCTATAATGTATATTTTATTTGTACTATACTTTATATTAGTACACGTATTTTCTTATAAATATATCTGCTATAATAAGAGCTGCCTTTAATGATCTGTGGAATTCCAGCCGGTTAGTTTAATATGCGATGAACAAGCTTCTTTTTGTGAGTCACGGTGCGAATTCAGAAGTTTCCCCCTTTGCCAACATCAGAGCCGGTTAAGTCCGGTAGAGAAAGCGTGTGTCATAGTGCAGGATGGTGCGGGGGGGAACCACAGACGGGTCTCCGACAGAAGCAGTACGAGACAGCCCCTCGGCACCCGCCACAAAGTACTCCCCGAGTATCGCTAGCAACCGCAGTGCGGCACGAGCGAGCGATGTCACTTCCTGTTTGGTGCGTGTCCGCAGGTGCTGCACCTGATAGGCATGGCCCTGCTGGAGGAGCAGCAGCAGCTAGAGGGCGCTGTGGACCACAGCGAGGTCACCTTCAACTTC
>NW_027506869.1:622500-683217 GCF_052324685.1 Brachyhypopomus gauderio
GGAGAGACCGACCAAGGGCTGAGGTACACACACACACACACACACACACACACACCGCTCTCTCCACCCGTGCGGCTCCTCACCTGTCTGTAAACCGGAGGCGCGTTGGTGTGTTTGCCCTCAGACGGGGGAACCCCCTGCACCTCTGTCGGGAGCGCTACAGAAAGATCCAGAAGCTTTGGAGGCAGCACAGCATCACGGAGGAGATCGGCCACGCCCAGGAAGCCAACCAGACGCTGGTGGGAATCGACTGGCAGCACCTGTGACGACCCCCCCAGCTCCTGGGTCTCGCCTCGCCCGCCGAACGCGGCCCCCACTGAACGCGGCACCCGGCCGCCATGCCAGCCCTGCCTCTTGCACACTCCACCCTGTGTTTTCTTTGCCTGAGCGTGGATGACCTCAGCATGAGTTTGGTTTAAGAGATGGCTCCTCCCACTCTCCGTCTCACGTGATAGACGTTTGGGAAAAAAACAAAATCTATATATATATATATATAGCCAAGATATTTAACTGCGAAGTGATGGGTCCTCATGGAACAGCCATTTTCAGAGCAACTCAATAGAAAATGCTATTTAAGTTTTCTGTCCCAGATGCAATTAAATTATTTTTAAGTTAGTCAAGTATTGGTTTATTTAGTCTTCAGATTGCTTTAATAAGGAAGAAAGCCGGCGCTCTCTTTGAAGCAAGCACAATGTTCCTCAGTGCCCCTGGGGTCTCAGCAGTAGCCGCAATGGCGCCATCTTCAGGCCGTCTGGGCTACTCCTCTTCCTGTTTCTGGTCACTGCAATATCTTTCCCAAGGGCATCAACCTACTTGGTGCTCAGAGAAGCGAATGCAAGCCAACTCGAGGAGTTCTGGGCGCACACATGCGGCGTTCGTGCGTGTGCCGTGAATGACCCGGTTGTCTGGGCGCGTGCGTGTGTGCGTGCATGGGCTGAGAGGTTGTGTTTTTATGCGCGTGCGTGCGTGCGTGCGTGCGTGCGTGCGTATGTATCCGCGTGGGGCTGGGGTGTTTCTAGTGTGATGGATTTTTTTGTGGTTCTCTGTGAATTTGATATTTTTGCAAGCCCAGTTTTTTTTTCATCCCGTTTTTGTAATGTTATTTATGTGTATGTGATGGGGTGAACCGTGTCATCATGGCTGGCCTTTGTCAAAACATTTGGGTTTTTTGCTTGGGTGATTGAGGAAGCATTACACCTTTTAATTAACTGACGTGTGTACCGAGTCTTCCAGAATCTTTTGAGTTTTTGACCTGAAGCAGCGGTGTTGTTGGGAGAATCGTATCTCTGGTCCACGTTTGGACAAATCTGGAAGACGTGTGTTTAGTGTGCGTCACACGCAGCAGGGGGGGGGCGGGGCGGTTCTGGTCCTGAACCCTGGTCCTGCCCGTTTGGGACACGGTCCTGCCCGTTTGGGACACGGTCCTGCCCGTTTGGGACACACAGACACTTCTCAACATCAGGCTGTGCAAAGTTATCACATTGCTAATACTAGCAGTTATTTTGTATAGCATGTAAAGTAGCTTTTTGTCCGATTCACACAAGAATATTAGAAGCTCCCTGAAGTAATCGCCGTGAATTCTCGATGAATTCCCCACAAACGGAAGGGGATTAGAGTAAAACTAAATCATGTTTCAGTTCTCTTTCCTTGCGAAAGAAATGCCTTTCTTATTGGCATTGCTAAATATTTTAGTTCTTATCTTTTGAAT
The DNA here is from genome assembly GCF_052324685.1 of Brachyhypopomus gauderio. NCBI lineage: Eukaryota > Metazoa > Chordata > Actinopteri > Gymnotiformes > Hypopomidae > Brachyhypopomus > Brachyhypopomus gauderio. The sequence goes on from NW_027506869.1 coordinate 624,209, forward strand.
ATTTCAACGACATTTCCCCCTTCTCAAATATAACTCGATGGCATGCAGGCCTTGTGTATATAACTGCACATGAGGAGGGGATGTAGGAATGTGCACAACGCACGTCGTAGTCCTTGTATCCTTCTGCCATCGTGGCGTCCGCCTCTTCCTAAAAAAAACGTGGAGCAGAAGCAGGCGAAAGAATGTCTGCTGGGACCCTCGCGGTCCGGACGGAGAGACTCAGCCTGATGTTGAACCCTGGCACCGTGTCCCGATCGGTCTACCGTACTGCTGCGCGCACACGCACGCACGAGGTCACACGTCTCGAGCGTCTTGGTGGTGTCGTGCTGAATTTCCATTCCTCTCACAGCGAGCACGTTTCCTGACACACTTCGAGTGTCGAGGTTGCATCGGTATGACTTAAGAGACTTGTTAATATGTGAATTGTATAAATGGGTACATTGTACAATATTGTAAAACAAAAATAAAATAAATAAGAGAAAAACAAGTCTTGCTTTGCTAATGGCTACGTATGCATTAATGCCAGCCAGCCTGTGTGCAGAAGAATTGATGACCACGGGAAAACTTGGCGGGATTAAGAGCTTGACCATGTGGCCTTACTGGTTGTGTGCGCCGTCGGCTCTGTTAATATTAATTATGAATTATTAATGATTAGCCTGATTAGCCTGCCCCAGTTGTTGCATACTTTTGCTCATCAATCAGATTGTAACAAAGGGGATTAAAGGGCCGCGGTGAAGCCAGTCGGGCCGCGGTGAAGCCAGTCGGGCCGCGGTGAAGCCAGTCGGGCCGCGGTGAGCTCTTGCTCCAGGTTTTTGCACTGTATTTAGAAGAGTGATGCAAAACCCCCTTTGATTCTGCTGTTAGTACGATGTTCTTATTCCTGTGTCCTGTATGTTAGGGACTTTATTTATAAAAATGTTGGTCATGTTAATGTTTATTAATGAATATTGAGCTGTAAAGCCAGCGAGGAGACTGATCTTAACCTTGAGTCTTGAGGATGTGATTCGTCAAAGTCCCATAGCACTAAAGGACTTGATTACTCTAGGTTGTGTATCGATAAGTGTAGAAGAAATGGCTGCAGCAAAGACCAGAGACTATTGAGCTGCTTATGCAGTGATCAGTTTAGGTGGCTCTGTGTGAGGTTCCTGCTCAACATGCTTTTACTGTGTAACTGTGTTACCTGTACATGAACTTCACCCAAGTGCTAATCATCAAAGCTGCTTAGTTATAATGATCCCCTCAGCCCCCTTCTAAGACTTGGGTGACTGACAAATATCCTCCCTGCTTCACTTCACTTTCTCACGCTCTCAAAAGATTGATCACTGAAGGGGGAACACGTTTCCCTCCCCAAAATTTACAATCAGTAAATCACAAATCAGTGTTCAATAATCTTTTTTTGATCTTTTTGCAGTTTGAAAATACACTTTCCCCTGAAACATATTAAATCATGTGCTAAATGGACTCCGTTATTGAGTGTGGAGTTGGTGCAGTTCCTCTAGAATGTCCTAGATTTTGTGATGCTATTTGAAAAGAAGATTCAAGAGGATTGCTGCGAATGGGCACCAGCACGTTAAGATGTGCAGAACGAGAAGATGTTGAGATGCGCTGAATCTTCTCTTGGAGAAACCCCATCTATCCCATCAGCTAAAGCTGGACGCTCACGGGGTGACCAGCACCTCTCCTGAGCTGCTCCACCACAGCTGAACATCAGTATCTCTGATCAGTTCTTCTTGCCTTTTTACACGGCTGTTATGAGAAATTTGTTTTTAATCGTAGAGATATCTAAACGACATTCCAAAAAAAATTATGGAATAGCAAGCCTGTTGCATCTGGCATCAGTATAAATGCTTATTTAACCCACTGTATTGTCTGTGTTTGTCCAGTCCCACAAAAATAATACAGTCAGACGTACGCAGTGGTATTAAATGATGTCTGTACAAAAGTGCAGATGATTGCACATAGACAGACAAATTCTGCAACCTCTTCCATACATGACAAATATGGATAACTCTGAAGCTTCGCCACTCCACCATTCAGTCATAATAATACTGAACTGACTGTCCAAACAGTGCAGTGTGAGTTTGGACGCTTGGGCCTGGACACCAAACGGAAGTCGTGCAATATTAACAGCTTCCTGAAACTCCCCCGGGAAGCCAATGAGTTAAACATCTGCTCAACCAGAAGTGTCAATGCCACAAACATGCCACGTGAGCTGATAGTGGGGGCCACACTGATGGATATTTAATCATTTAAACCTTCAAAATCTCACATTGTACAGAACAATAATTGGCATGTCTGTTGAAAAACATACTTGCTGCATATAAATGAATTCATAATTTATATATTATGTCAATCATGATTGCATGATTTTTTTTTTTATTTTATTATTATTATTTTTTTTTACTTTTCAGTTGTACTTTTCCTCCCCTCCAGTAGGTGTGGCCTTAGTCCTAGTTGGAGGTGTGATGCTCTCAGCTCGCTGAGGCAACAGTCTCCGCCCCCTCCCCCGCCCCCTGCACTTGGTTGCCTCTGCTGAAGAGCTTCATCTTCTGCATGACGTCTGACGCGTTCTCCTTCACAGTCCTGGCCAGCAGCCAGCCCTCGCTCTCACTCTCGGGATCCTCAGGGTTAGTGAGGGTGTCCAGAGCAGTCGTCAAGTACCTCATCCCCACTGTGTCAGCAGCCTGTTGAGCAAAAGAATATGGCGACAGACATTGTTGGGAAGACGGCTTCATAGCTGCAGAGAAACATGAATTGGGGAGCTAACTGCAGTACTTTCAGTCGTGTTAGGGTGAGAAACACAACTGTTTACACACATTAAAAGCTTCCTGTAGCCCCACACACACAGCTCTCGCTCGTCAGCCACCAGTCCACACTGGGGTTTTAGCATTTTTATTCCAGGATGAGTGTCCTTGACTCCACTAAAAACCAACCTGATGTCACTGCAGCACTTGCGTAAAGACCGTCGCTGAACCTCAGGTCAGAGGTGCTATACACTTTCAAGCCTTAGTTTGTCACCAAGACTTTTGGATTTAAACTTTCAGTCTCAATGATACATAGTTTTCATGAATATTAGAAAGGCATCGGTGCTTGTTATAACATTATAACATGAAATCAATGAATTAATATACTATATAACTGGCCAATTCTATGTAATCTCACACACACACAAATGCAGGCCATTGTTAGGGGTGTGTTTTAAAAATCGATTTTTCGATTCAAATCGATCTTCATTTGAATGATTCAATATCGATTTATTAAACCTGAGATCGATGTTTAGAATTGGCCAATTTTCCCCGCATATGCGTACCGCTTTAACGTCTCGCGTTTTATCTCGCGTAACGTGCTTTAATTCCACCTTGTTTAGGTGTATGAACCCTGCAAACATGACTTCGCGCACGTCGCACTTCAGCGCAATGAACAAAGTTACAAAATTCGAGAGGTGCACGACATCGTGAAGCGACAGCGCATGGGCGGAGCCACCGCGATTACATCGTTTTCAGCGAGCGGACCCTCACGCCGGTCGCGACGTGTCAAGTATAAAGCTGTGAAGTTCTCAACAGTTGGCAATATTGTTACTGCACAAAGGAGCTTTCCCACTCCTCAACATGTTGATCAGCTCCTTTTCTTGCAAAAAAATTTGACAATCTCCAAGATGTCAGAAAGCATGCACACGAAGTCATGAAGTTTTTGGACCTTAATGGTTACATGTTGAGAAAAAAAAAAAAAACTTAATTTGCACTTTAAAAGGCTGTTCAAAACCGCTTTCAATGCCTTTTCTGGTAAAGGAGCTATGTGGAAGTGTGTGCATTAACTGATATTAAAAAAAAGAATGTAACTGTTGTCCACAGTATAAACACTAATAACTTAATACATTTTAATAAAGTTTGAGTGTTCCTTGTACCATTACAATATTTCACATTCAAACTACACTTTTTATAGTAACTAAAATTTCCCTACAAGAATCGATTTTGAATTGAATCAAAAATCGAATTGAATCAGGACCTTGTGAATCGGAATCGAATTGAACTGGGAAATCAGTGGTGATACCCACCCCTAGCCATCGTGCAAGCTAAGTGCTTCTAAAATGTTTTATAATGTCAAAAAGCTTACCACCGTCACATCTTGTAGTATAATTACAATTTAATATTTTGTCCACATTGTGCAGTTTTACATGGTGCTCACATAAGGTGTTTTCCTCCTGGAGATATGAAACAGCTAAACATGCTGAATAGCACTGGGTGTGTCACGGGGATCTTGTGCTGCTTCAGACATTGCTAACTGCTGCAAAGGAGGTAAGATGAAACAAGATCACTATGGCTTTTTTTTTTTTTTACAAGGACATACAGTTGTGATCAAATTTATTCAACCCCCAATGCTGCGAAGGGTTTTATGGAATTCAGTGCACATTTGTAATTGTGTTCATAATGAAATCTTACAAGGACTTGTTAAAGAACTAAATGCAACTAAGATAGCATCAATTTTTTTTGTCAAAGTATTAAATGGCCTTTTTGTGATTTCTTCATTGACACAATTATTCAACCCCTTTACGACTACCACTCCTAAGAACAGAGGTTCATTCCAGTGTTTTCCATCAGGTATTGAAAACATCTGTGGATGTCAACGAGCAGCAATCAAGCATGATAAGCACCAATTAGGCAGATTTAAAAGGACTGTGATACTCAGCTCCTTCTAGACATCTACTGGTGTGTTTCCAAGCATGGTGAAGGCAAGAGAATGGTCCCAGAAGACAAGAGAAGAGGTTATTGCTCTTCACAAGAATGGCAATGGATATAAAAAGATTGCGAAGTTGTTAAATATTACAAGAGACACTATCGGAAGTATCATTCGCAAGTTCAAGTTAAAGGGCACAGTGGAAACGTTACCTGGTCGTGGCAGAAAGAAGATCCTGACCGCGACTGCTGTGCGCTACCTGAAGCGTAATGTGGAGAAAAATCCCCGCGTGACTGCTAAGGAACTGAAAAAAGACCTGTCAGATGTGGGCACTGAAGTTTCAGCTCAGACAATAAGGCGCGCACTGCATAACGAAGACCTCCATGCCAGAACGCCCAGACGCACCCCCTTGCTGACTCCAAAGAACAAGAAAAGTCGACTGCAGTATGCCAAAAGTCATGTGGACAAGCCACAAAGGTTTTGGGACAGTGTACTGTGGTCAGATGAAACTAAATTAGAACTGTTTGGAGAAGGAAGAACCAGGCTTATGAACAAAAGAACACCTTGCCTACTGTGAAGCATGGCGGGGGGTCAATTATGCTTTGGGGCTGTTTTGCTTCTAATGGTACAGGAAAGCTTCAACGTGTGCAGGGTACCATGAATTCCCTTCAGTACCAGGAGATCTTGGAGGAAAATGTGATGGAGTCAGTCACAAACCTGCGGCTTGGGAGACGTTGGACCTTCCAACAGGACAATGATCCGAAGCACACATCCAAGTCCACTAGAGCATGGTTGAACATGAAAGGCTGGAACATTCTAGAGTGGCCATCGCAATCACCAGACTTAAATCCAATTGAGAACCTCTGGTGGGACCTAAAGAAGGCAGTTGCAGTGCGCAAGTCTAAGAATGTGACTGAACTGGAGGCTTTTGCCCATGAAGAATGGGCTAAGATACCCATAGGTCGCTGCAAGACACTTGTCAAGCTATGCTTCACGCTTGAAAGCTGTCATAACTGGAAAAGGATGTTGTACTAAGTACTAAAAAATTATGTCACTAGGGGGTTGAATAAAACTGATAATGATGTGAGCACAGTAAAGACATTTGTGGTTATTCCATCATAAATATTATGTTATGTTTGTCTAATTTATAAGTGCCTCTTAGATATAATTGTAAATAAGATGACTGAAATGATCAAAATCAATGTCAAACTGGCCAAAACACTTTATTTCAGTGGGGGTTGAATAAATTTGATCACAACTGTATTTGGCAAGTACAGTTATTGTATTCTGCCACTAGTGGTAATAAAGCTTTAGAGTTTCTCCCTGCAGTTTTATACAGCGCCTACGTTTTAAAAAGATCCCGTCAGCTGTGGTCTGCTCTGCCGTTCTAAACGGTTATTACGTTTGATGTTCAAAGGTCCTGGTCTTCAGGGGAAGAAAACGGACACATTATATCACTCTTCATGTGCCGCCCTTTCAAAGTCATCCGTGTCTATGATCTCCTCAAACTTTCAGCTTTGATGTGGGTGGAAAATGTAAGAATTATATATTTTATACGAGTGTGAATCCCCTTTCCTTGCCATTTAAATGATGAAGTCGGGGTGGTAATGACTGATTAATATTAACTCATTGATCAATTTGATTGCTGACCTCCAAGAGCAGGAGTAGCAACACCAGAATCCCAGTGGTGTTCATCACCCCCCCGTAGTAGGACGCCAGGGCCTCTCTGCAGCCCCTGGTCCAGATGTTCATCTCCTCAGTGCGATGATCGTAGTCATAGTGGGCGGAGTTATTGTTGAGGTGGTGCTGGATGCAGGGCCGTGGGGAGGCGGGGTTACAGCAGCTGAAAGGAACGCTGTCCATCAGGTACCTCCCCTCCACGTTACTCCGGATACGACTGGGAGGAACACAACAAACGGCTCTATGAAACGCTTCTTCGAGAGTGCAACATTAATATGAGTCATGAGTCACAGATGATGGTTACGCCTTTACGAGTGGATACGAGTGGTCACACCTTTACCACGGGACACTTATTGTGAAGTAATTGGAATTCTAAACATGTTTATATCAGAATATTTTGCTTACCGTTATGAGTAATGCCCTCAGTCGGGTGGTAATGATGCTGTTTGAACTCTTATCAAAACAATTAGATATTCATCAATGAATTTAAAGGCTTATGCTAACATGCTAGCAATGACATTTAGGCCCAATCCATTTTCCTACCCCTTTGAGTGTCTCCTTACCCCATAGAACTAAGTAACAAGGGATAGTGGTTAATCTTCCTTTGTGAACCCTCAGTAACCTGCTATGTGATCAGTAGTCCTATGGCATTTACATAAACATTTGAGGCGGGTTTTTGCATGACATTTGCAATATGCTAATATGAAACCTCCGCTGCGTTTGTGGACCTTACATGGCTGAAGGCTTTTGCTTCTGTTGACATTCTTAACTTCACCAATAAAAAAATGCTGCTTCATTACCAGCAACTTGTGCTCCGTAGGCAACCCTGGCAATCTGGATTGATGATATACAGGAGCGGTAAATATTAGCAGTCTCGCTGCCACGTTTAAATTTGGGGTGATTTAAAATTTTAGTTTTTATGCTTGATGAAGAAAATCCTCAATATATTGAAACATTAATACAATAGTCAATTATTATTTGTTTATTAACAGAATACTTAAATTTTTGTATTATTTGAAATTACATTGAAACAACATTTAAGAGAATACAGTAGTTAACAATTTCTGTCTTTTATATTTGTGAATTTCTTGATCACTTGCACAGCCATCTTGCTGGTGATTCACAAGGCATTCTAAGAAACCAGTAACACACTGTTGAGAGTGTATGAACCTCATGATCATGTAGTAATAACACTTCACCCTACCCAACAGGAGTCTCTGCACCCTGCCCCTAACCGTGAACACACAGAGTATGTGCGGTAGGGTTAAGGGGTTAAATGGGATTGATCCTTCATCATCAGTGAAATTTGCCATTCATCAAAGAGGTTTGTTGCATAAAATACATTTGCTTGAACTGAACTGCATCGTTGTTCGTTACAGAAACGGGTCAGGAGCAGGTTAGTGGGAGTGTAATAAAAGTAGCTCATCAGATCAGCGCTTTATAAGCTGTGAAGGACATGGAATGAAATCCAGGCAGATTATCTTCTTGTGCGGTCTTGGCGTGTGAACCTGATCCTCAACTCATTCTCTTTCTCTACCTGTTTTTTCCTTGACAATCTTTTAAATAAAATCATAAAGCATTCACTCTAATTGCAGAGATACTTCTCTCAACGGCTCAACTTTTGAGCTTGAAGGAATTTTCACACACTGGTTTAATTGACCAAAATTTAGTTTAGTCGCAAATACCTACAACCTACATCCTACATTTAATCACTATGAATCATTTTCTATACCACTGTTCTGCCTCATGTTATAGTAGTAAAAATGTTTAATGGTTTAATGGTAAAAAAATAATGGCTTTCCATTATCATAATGAATTGAGGGGAAAACTGGCCACTTACGCTTTGACCTCTTCGTTGCTGAAGTCGAGGTAGCGATTGCTAACCCACTGGATCTCGAACCAGTCCCTAAAGTTGTTGTTACCGCAGCAGCGGAACTCGATCTGGGTCATGTCCAGCGTTCTCTTCATGAAGCACCGGCCCGGCATGTCCGTGTCCTTGTAGTATTTCATCCCGTTTTTCAGTCCTTCGGCCAGAGCGAAGCGCAGAGACACTTGCACCAGGAAGCACAGCAGAGCCCCGACGAACAGGAAGCCGCAGAAGTTGATGCAGCCGCACAGGTAGATCTTCACAGCGGGCTTCCACCTGGCAAACTTGGCCGAGTCCAGTGAATCATGGCACATCTTGCCTCCAAAGGCATTGATGGTGCAAGTGGCCAGACCTAACAGGATGAGGAAGTTGGGCACGAAATGGCTCTCACTGTTGTCCATCATGTCAGTCCTCTTGCGAAGCTCGATTTTGAAGAACAGACCCATGCTAAAGATGAGTACCCCCGCCCAAGACAGAAAGCCAGTACAGGAGCCACAGACCCTGGGCTAGCTTCACTCGCTTGGCCGGGGTAAATTTTATAAGCATCACCACCATGCTTCCTTCCCTGGTTTGCTACTCGTCACTTACAGTGTCTTCGGCGTACTTCTGGTGAGCTCTATGGTTTCGGTTTGGCCTGTTACCAGAGCTTTCTATTAAGGTGTGACGAATATAAACATTTAGTTCACAAGCTTAGTTTTAAACTCTGTTCCAGAAAGGCACTACAGAGAGTGTTTCTTCAAAATGTTCCTTCTCCTTGTCTTTTCTGACAGTCCGTGACTCAAGAAGGCCCATGATGTTAGCAAACAGTAGCTTCTGTCTTTTTGAATTTTGCATAAATTGGCCAAAATGTAAGAGACCGATGGAGAGGGGCAGTATGACTTTTCCTGGTGGTTCCTTTTCGTGTAAAAGAAGGTGGAGGAGGAGGAGAGCCTCCTCTACGTCACGCTAAACCCCAATAATGAGCCTTGATCCCATTTTGTGCAGATGAGGACTGGGTTGTAATCCCTTGTTGAACCGGGTAATCGGTTAGTTGCCTTTGCTCTAAGTTCCTCCTGCTGGAGGACAATTTGGAGGGAGGATTACCCTAATGAACCAGTGAACCTGCAGGACAGGTGTGCAGCTCAGGCCGAGTGGTGAGGTGAGGGGGAGGTAGTTCAGTTAGGTTACAATAAAATGGTCTTAACCTGAAGGCAGAATAATACAGTGGTGACGAATAATACAGTGAATTATTACTACCTGACCTGGTTAGATTATCACCATCGAGTTACTTATCACTTTATGAAATTCCATAATTATTAGCAAGGTTGAACATATTCATATTGTTTGATAGTACTCATACTTGCCACTGATCCATCTCAACCACTGTGTAGCTAACCTAATCTGAATCATGTTAGACCTATCAATAATTATATAATTATATATTATACTGTATATATAAATTAAGTTATATATTATATATATTAAATCAGTGCCTTATGGTGTGATTTTTACCATTTTCAAGTTTTTGTTTAAAAACGTGAGATGGTTTCGTTATGATAAGGTCTGCAGAGAAGACCGTTGGTGTTAAGCTGGTCATACTGCTGGATCTACACACCTCCAGAATCAGAGGTGTGGAGAAGACCACTCTTTAGCCAGGTGAGGACCGTGACAACCCGGCCATAGAGGCTTTCCATGTGACATCAAACTTATGAACAGCTGAACATCCCAATGCACACCACTTCCTGTAATGCTCATAATTACACACATTAACATTCCGTCACACTCCGTCTTATCTGCCTCAGTATTTATTTATTCCTCATTCTACAACCACTGCCCTTAGCCCTTTTAATAATTTAAGCTGGACACACACGTAAGGATTACACGTAGTACTGAGAATAAGCCACTGCAGGGGGAGTTACTGTAACCAAGAACAAATTCCTTGCACGTGTGAGCACACTTGGCATTTAAACCCTCGTTCTGATTTTGACAGTGTTGGTTTTGTATGGGAGCCACGTCACCCTTATAATTCGCTCACTGTGGTCATGCGTGATACAGTTAAAGGGAGAAAGGGCGCGTTCTGCTCTCTCTGTTTACAGGGACAGCTGGACGTGTTTTACACGAGGGGTTTTTACTGTAGAGACACTGATAGCAAAATCAACAACCACAAATAAAAGCCTAGAAGCACGTTACTCCTTCATTTGGCCGTGTGTGAACGTTGGAGAGCTTTTACTCGGCTGTGGACGTTCTGAGGACTTTTTATTGCATATCCGCATATCTGTCTCTCGGATCTAAAGCGAGAGTTTTACCCAGCAGCCTCCACAACCACTTTGAGCTTTAATTTGTTGCTCAATGTCACGGTGCTCTCAAATATTCTTTGTTCATGAAGGATTTGTTTTCCTCCAGCAGCCAAACACATTATGAAAGGCTTCTCATTAAAACGTGGGAGTGCTGAGCAAACCAAACCGAGACTAGCAGTGAATTCTGCTGACATCTTGTGGTAAGCTGAGGTCCAGATCGAGCTCTGACGCCAGTCCAGCCTTGAGCTAGGCGTACTGTAAAGAATGTAAAGCCAGAAACAACCTCTCGCAAATGTGTGCCCCAGGACCGCTGAGCCTCGAATAACCTCTGAGGAAAAGCCACAGTCATTTTTCCTATTTGTTAAACCCATAGGGTAAACAACCCAATGAAGAGACACCCTGCGTCTCTGTTTCGGCGGGACATATGAGGTTCGAATTCCGCTGGACGGAAATGAACGTTTGCTCGGAGTGGCTACCTGGTGAGCAGGTCATACCTTACAGGATATGCGTCTTACCCGGGCGGATCAACACGGACCCTTCGTGTTGTCTGTGTGTAATTAGCTACACGACTTGGATTCGCATTCACTTCAAAGAGCCGCAGCCTCTCGTGAGGCCATTATTTTGGTTCTTTCGGATGGTTTCTTAACTGGGGCCACATGTGAACTCCATGCTCTTGGTTAGTGTTGAGGAGGTACTTATGAGAACTGAAGACAGACAGGAGCACCTGCGACGCCAGTTCAGGCTCCTCCCCCAAAATCCCCTCCCTCTTGCTCAGGCCCCTCCCTCTTCTTGGGGCCAGACGCTGGTCTTTCAGTCATGTACTCTCCTTTCCTGCTTACAAACTATACAGCTTTGCACATATGTACAAACACACACACACATGCACATATGTACACACAAACACACACACATACACACATGTACACACAAATAAACACACATGCACATATGTACACACAGACAAACACACATGCACATATGTACAAACACACATGTACACACAGACACACATACATGCACACATGTACACACAAACAAACACACATATGTACAGACAAACACATACACATGTACACACAGACATACACATGCACATATGTACAGACAAACACACACACGTACACACATGCACATATGTACAAACACACACATATATGTACACAAAAACACACATGCACGTTATGTACAGGCAAACACACACACACATGCACATAGATACAGACAAACAAACACACACATGCACATATGTACACACAAACATACACACACATGCACATATGTACAAACAAATACATATATGCACATATGTACACACAAACACACACATGCACATATGTACGTACAAACACACACATGCATATATGTACAAACAAACAAACACATATATGCACATATGTACACACAAGCGTAAACATAAAAAAGCATAAGCATATGCACATTTGTGCACACTCACATAAGCATAAACACACAAGCATAAACACATGCATACTCACAAGCATAGACACAAGTGCACACTCACACAAGCATAAACACATGTGCACACCCACACACGTGCACTCACACAAGCATAAACACACGTGCACACTCACACAAGCATAAACACATGTGCATACTCATATGAGCAAAAACACACACGTGCACACTCACACAAGCGTAAACCCACACATGTGCACACTCACAAGCATAAACACACGTGCACACTCACACAAGCATAAACCCACACGTGCACTATTGTGCACACTCACACAAGCATAAACACACACGTGCACTATTGAGCACACTCACACAAGCATAAACACACACGTGCACTATTGTGCACACAAGCATAAACACACACGTGCACTATTGAGCACACTCACACAAGGATAAACACAAACGTGCAGTATTGTGCACACTCACACAAACATAAAAGAATTAATATGCCAGAGGCTTAGTGGAAGCAGATGTGTGATTTATTTTTACAGGCTGGTAGACAGGGTCGCTGTGGTGGGTTGTAGAGCTCTCTCTCTCTCTCTCTCTCTCTCTCTCTCTCTCTCTCTCTCTCTCTCTCTCTCTCTCTCTCTCTCTCTCTCTCTCTCTCTCTCTCTCTCTCTCTCTCTCTCTCTCTCTCTCTCTGTCCAGGTTTCTGTAGAAAACGTCTCTGGTTTCCTCTATACAAATGGCCATTGACAAATTTACAATTTGCTTTATTCCACAGGTCCTGATGTCTGAACAAATGACATGTCGGTATGTTCTTTAGTCATGCACACACAAAGCCTCTCAATGTTTTCTTTTTTAACAGACCACTAGAGGGCAGCAGATGTAGCAAATCCATGAAGCTCACCCTGATTTCTATTGCCACAATTTGTGTCTTACTGCTGCTAATCCACAATTTCCTGCCATTTTAATGACTTGGCCTTGCACAGTGAAACAATGGATGCTTTGATGGATATAGCAGAAAGAGACAAAAACAGAGAGAGATTTCTTGTAGACATACATATGGTATTAGGGCGCTGTCTGTATGTTGGACTGACACTTTCTCCCCACGTGCTCTACACACGCCTGAGTGTAATGCGTAGAGTGGCAGGCTGATTGGAGGAAGACGCTCGTTATTTAATCAATAGAATTGCGTCAATTTAGAGAAAATTTGTCTTCAGTAAAAACAAACCATCACCCAGTCCGGCACAGAGAGTCAGACATTTGTATGAGAGCCTACCGTGTGGTTTCCATGAACTGATAGAGAAATGATCATAACCGGCTGTCCAAATGTGCAGGATCAGTAAATAAAACTGTATTTACTGTAAGGGCTCAATGTTTAACAGCATTTTTAGTCAAAGGTTTTTTTTTCTTTGATGATGAATTAGTTAACGGTAATTAATTTGTTATTTTATATTGTCATCTAAGTCCAGCCTGTGCTTTCTTCTCGTGAAAGGTGATTGGTTCTTGTGGGTCTGAGTGACAGCTGCTGAGCCAGTAGCAGATCAGGCTGAGGTGTTAACAGGATTTTTGTGGAAACCGTGATCTTGGATTATTTGCTGTAGTAAGTTTAATAGTGAACTTATTACATGTTGAATATTGCCGTTACACAGCTTATAGTTACTTACAGTAAAATGCTTTTAACAGGTTTTGAGACCTTTAATTAATGTTCATTTCAGAGCAAACAAAAATGTAAAAAAAATTTAATTATGCACTGAAGAATTAAAAAATGCTTAGCCAAGTGAGGGAGTGTGGACCGAGCCAAGGAAAAGTTGATCCAAGGAAAAAGAGATGATGTCTAACAGAGAGGACCACTTACCTCCCCTCACCTCAGAACACACCTCAGTCACGCAGCCCGCCAAACGGGCCAGAGACCGGAGAGCAGCTGTCAGACGGCTTTATGTCTGGCAAAAAGTGTGAGGGGTAAAGCAGTTTATGGGGACTGGGCTGACTTTACCGTTCAGCCGAGTCCGAACGGCCTTTGGGAAACTGCCACAGCAAACAGTGATGACTGAGAGGTGGGGAAAGAGAAGAAGAGATGGAGAGAGAGAGAGAGAGAGAGAGAGAGAGAGAGAGAGAGAGAGAGAGAGAGAGAGAGAGAGAGAGAGAGAGAGAGAGAGCAATACACAGAATCTCACACATGCATTGACACAGTAGGATTCTGTCTCTTACATTTTTTTTACTTGACAAAACTTTTGCCTAAAAGTTCACATTCCAGAAGGTGCCAGAGGTACAGATAAAAGTTGGTGAGGTTGAATGGTGGTTTACGAAAGTTTATGAAACGTTTAAAGATTTTAATCATTGTATTGTAAGTTCGGGTCACACTGGATACAGCTCATCTTCAATGGCGATCTGGGATTAGTGGCTTATTGTATTTAGTGCCTGTGTTTAATGATGGACTGGTTTTAGTGACTGCCTGCAATGAATGTCTGCCCATGTTTAGTGATTGCCTGCATTTAACGACTGCCCACGTTTAATGACTGTGTTTAGTGACTACCCGTGTTTAATAGCTGTGTTTAGAGACTAGCTGTGTTTAATAACTGTGTTTAGAGACTACTTGTGTTCAATAACTGTGTTTAGAGACTACCTGTGTTTAATAACTGTGTTTAGAGACTTGCTGTGTTTAATAATTGTGTTTAGAGACTACCTGTGTTTAATAACTGTGTTCAGATACTACCTGTGTTTAATAACTGTGTTTAGAGACTACCTGTGTTAAATAAAGGTGTTTAGATGGGCGGTGTTCAGTGCCAGGCCCGTCTCTCTGCCTTAGCTGCACGTCTGATGGAAGAGCACACGTTGATGTGTCTGGCAGTTGTAGGCCTATTGCATTTTTTTTTTATCATAAATAAATATGAGCAGAGCTCATCACACTAGCTGGAACTTATATAGTCATGTTGCAGGTTTGTAGTGACAATATGGCAGCCTACTATAATGGCCCGGGATGTGGAGTGTGAGAGAGAAACTGGAACAGGAGGTGAAAGGTTCCTCTCGTGAGCCTGAGGCAATCATGTATCTGTTCAATAAATGTCACTTCATTTTCTTTTGGCTTCTTACTCAAAGACAAAATGACAGGGAGAAAGAAATTCCATCTCCAAGAAAAAGTGTGACAAACACGTTTTGTTCAGTAAAAAAAAAAATCACATTCATCTCGATATGGAAAGAAGCAGACGTCAGCTGAAACTGTCTCCTTATCTTTAAAAATGGACGAGACTTCACTATTGCGCTTGAGCGCCATCCAAGCAATCTGTTCCATTTTGACTCGAGCCTCCCAAACACTCGAAAGGACTTTCGCAATGAGATCTGCTTTTGGGTTGAATGTTATGTTCTTTGTCTTGGTTCCAAAATTCCTCAAGCGGTCAGACAAGAGTTGGGGGAGAAGCTCATGACCTGAGAGAAGATACACATCAGGGCCAGGAGACGACGACACACAACTAGTGCACGTGGACATTTCACGCACACAGTGGTGAGACGTTGGTGGAGTCGAGGTGTGGTAAGTTCTGTTTTGGCTACAGTTCGGCAGAGCCTGGCTGGATCTTTTGTTGACCTTTGACCCAAGTAAATCACTTCATATATAATAGAATCTCTACTATCAATGAGAGTAAGAGTTTAAAATTACCTAATAATCAAATTTATGAGAATAGCTGTGATCTTCTAACTGTGATATTCCAGCTATGGTCATATATGGTTGTAGTAAATGTGTTTTTGATCTGCTAAGGACATTCAGATACATAATTTATTATATCTTTCTATTTGTTTCTATATCATTTACTCATTACTGTTTAGATGATATAGAGAGATGATTATTACTAAACAAAACTATGAGATGTTATCCAATGATGTGATGGGGCACTTTTGTCTCTAATATCTATTTTATTAAGCATCTCAATTAGTAATCAATCATTAAAAACTTAGAAACAAAGATATTGCTCACTACACCTTTGATTTCACTCACTGAGCATGTGTGTTGCGGGCTCTGTGAAGTGGAGGGTTAATATAGAGAATAAAGGACTCCTTGTGACAGCTGGAACAGTTGGGCGAGGGATGATGATGCGTACGCGACCCTGAACTGACCTCTGCTCTCTATTAAACTCTAATAAGCAGCAGGGAAGAGTAGCTTTATCTAAGAATGTGCACACACACACGTGCATGCACATTTTCACGTATCTTCGGTGAGTAGAGAAAAGAGCCCCAGATCTCAACCCATCTACGTGATGATTTAATGTGTTCCATCCACGTTTGAAAGGCTCTTTGTTATAAATGTGTATTTTTTCAGACTTGACATTTGACTTCTGATTTTACTGCACTTTTGAGCTGAAAATGTGAGCAATAAAAATTGCCCATATTAGGTGTCCGCAGCCCAGGCCCCCAAATTGATGCAATTTACATTCATCCTTCCATGGCTGTCCTAGCAAAACACAGCAGAGCGATTTCAAAAATAATCTATGAATAATTCGTTTGGAAAATGAAACAAAAATGTGAAGTACGGCTACAAGGTTAGTGCCATTGTGTCTCTGTACCCACCGCAGCCAGACTGCCCCGAGCACCTGTCCCGCTCAAATACGCTGGACCCCAGTCCTGTCACACACCTGCGAGACCCTTGGTTTAGTCATCAAAAGCCATGGTATTACGCTGTCAGTCATCAGGCCATAATACAGTCACCAATGATTTGTCTTATATTAGTCTAGCCCACCTTACTGGTGACAGGACCTCTCATGATCCTTGTAAAAATGTATCACGATACCTGTTGCATCTCTGGAAAAATTGAAAATCCTTTATTTATGAATGTCATATGTATAACTCTGAAATGCAAAAATTTATACTACAGTTGCACACAACAGCTCCCTGCTATAAATACTACTGTGAGAAGAACTTGCTCGCTAGTGTGTGACAGCAGCTCGAAGGTCTCAAAGTAACGCATGCTGAACTGTGGTCACACCGAGAGGGCTCTGCTCTGTTCTCACTCTCGCTCTGAGCTGCTTGACAGGCCGGTGGGTGGGCTCGAAGGTGACGCTTCCCAACACGTGAGAGCAGCGCACCTGATCTGGGGTCAGCAGCGACGGATACGCTTCCGCAGGGCGACAGCTTTGAACCGAATGAGGCTGGCTGTAATGGAAGCAGAATCGGGCGGAATGTGCCGGAAGGAAGCAAGAACGGTTGGCAGACACATGAGGACTTTTATTAGCAGGTAACGCAGAAATTGGGCGGGTTCAAACAACAATTGCTAAGGATACATTTGCAAATGTCTTGAACTGCGTTCTTAGGAGCTCTTTCATTGGCTGGTCTGTCTTTAATAAAGCATAATGTGATGCTTCCATGGGCACGGTTTCCTACAGGCAGACTTAAAAGCCATTTTCTCCTTATTTCATGCATGATTTTAACTGATCCCAGAAAAGCAAACATGGCAGGTCCCCACGGAGCGCCACCATTCCAACGGCTCCCATTTGGATTGTGCCATGGGTGTTTTTTGGGGGGGGGGGGGGGGGGGTGTTCTTTATTTTTCTATTTTTTGTAGGAGTCTAGGTGTGTGTTCAGTGAGTTAATAAAGGCAGGAAGGCAGTTGTGTACCCTCATCCACACCACTCCCACAATGCTCCTCTTTGTTGAAGGGGGGGGGGCGCAAGGACCTTGCCGATGGCGCTCAGAAGCTGTTTCTGTGCTGGGCCGCACAGGTACACACGGGCACGCTTGGTAAATGCGTTTTGCACGTTGCCGTAATGCAATACATCATCTGTCATCTTCCCCTCATAAATGAAACGCCACCATCCGCGTGCCAGAACACCATGAATGTGTGCTTACACGAGCTATACTGCACAGTGGAGTATTGTACAGACTTTGGAAGCACAAACACGCATCTCTCTCAGACCTTATCCATAACCTCTAGTCCGACAGGAACACTGCGGGGTTCACGTCCGCGCGCCACTTTTACATCATCAGCAGTATTTGGAGAGTGATTAAAATGATTAACATGAGGTTTACGGGGCCAGGCGGCCCGGTTCAGTGCGACGAGAATGGGGAGAATATACAGTCAGCGTGAGTATTTTCACTTTTCCTCTGTTGGACTTGGCGTGGAGGAGAAGCATTAGATCATCAGCAGATGTCAAAGCACCCCTGCCATCCGCCAAGGAAAACAGGAGCAACAGAGACACAAGCAATAGAGAGAGAGAGGGAGGGAGAGGGAGAGAGAGTGTGAGATATGGTGATAGCCATTTGGAGCAAAGACTAGGGCAGTAAATACGAATTGTCCGGATCCTGCGAAATGTCTGCAGACCGGCTATTATTTACTTAGACCAGGAAATTCAGCAAACACTTGGACACGTAGGCATTGCTTTTCAGGCAGTAAAGAGGAGCACTTGTGCTGCTTAAGCGCTGAACCAGGCATTAGGCAGAAGCTCGAGAGCATTAACATAATAAAAGTCCCGCTAGGCCATCACTCAGTGGCAGGAAGAGCTCGGGAGAGAGAGAGAGAGAGAGAGAGAGGGAGGGTTCGTCTATGTGTGTGCCATGCAGCCGTACCCAGGAAATCCACACCAGACTGGGGAAATCAAATGCCCTCGACCTCAAGCAAAACACACGTGTCCCGTCCCTGGGTGGGCGCCGTCTGGGTGGGTCTGAAGAATCTGCGTCGTCTGTGTTCTCCGCACTGTCCTACGTCCTCACGTTAATACCTACAGGAGAGTTCAACCCAAACCTCAGGGCCTTTTCCTGTCGTTTCCAACCATTTCAGCATAAACCACACGGTTAAGACGTCCTGCCTCCAGGTGACTCAGGGTCATCTCTACTGAGAGGTCTGTTTTATATAGAAGCCCCAATAGAAGCCCTTAGTAGGGGCTCCACAGAGAGAAATTCTAGGTCATCATTAGCACATCAGAACATTAAGGACATTATGAAATGGAGGACAGTAAAAGGTGGACCGAAATCCAGTGGTAAAAAGGACAAACGCCAATATGTGCAAATCAAGGGAATGTCTGGCTCCAGGATGACGAGCCGAGCACAGATCCATTCTAACAGATAGATTGAGATCAGTGGAGGAGATTAAAAGGCTAGGGAGTGGGTCCCAACGCAGTGCTTTATTCAGGAGCTCTTTAGAGTTGAGTGTTCCCAATGAAACCCAGAGCTCCACTCCGCCTGATGAAAACATTACATCAGAGCCGTACGGGTCATACATCTGCACTGACTCACAAACCACACTTTATAAATCAGGAGCACACGCACACGCACACACACCAGGTCCATAATGGCAGGTGAGGGGTTGCTGGTGTGTCAGAGCTATGGGTTATGAACCATGTTGAGGGTCTGTGCGCTCTTTATTGTGTGTGCGTAAGGGATGTGGGCTGTGTGGCGAGTCCTGGTTGCGCTGGAATCTTAACTCTTCAAAAAAAAAAACACAAATGGTATATAAATCCTCCCCAAAAATGGCGGTACAGGACAGAACAGAGAGCTTTCATGTGACAGAATGGATAATGACTTTCTCTTTCCCTCTGATTCTCCCTCTTTCTCACTTCCCCTCCACTTCTGCGCTCTCCTTAGCAGTATGTCAGCGGAGGACTTCAAACGCCAGTAGGAGTACGCAGGGTTGAGATGGAGACGAGGGAGAGTGAGTTAGACACAGAGGCACAGAGCAAGTAAATGAAGCAGCTTTCTTCCCCCATATGGGGCAGGATGAAGGATGAAGCTCGTTTGGCCCTTGCCTGCACACACACACACACACACACACACACACACACACACACACACACACACACCTACCTTATATGGCTCATTTACTGTACGTTTTGACATATTTGTTGTGTGCAGAGACTCCAGATGCTTCGTTGGGGTGACCGTTTGACTGTGTTTTTGTTGGCTTTGTTTTGTGTGTGTGTGTGTGTGTGTTTGAATGGTCTAGACCCACAGTCTATCATCACTCTTGGTTTATTTGATCAGCCGGCTCTGGCCCGGTCCAGATCCTGGGAAACAGGCTGGGATAGGAAGCTGCTCAGACTTAAAACATAAACATGCAGAACCAGACACACACACACACACACACACACACACACACACACACACACACACACACACACACACACACACACACACACACACATTCATATACATATACATGCCTTTGCTATACAGAAGAAATCAACGTACACCTTCACACTAGACATGGCACGTGCACAATATTTCACAAATTTCCAGGCCCACATTTGAATCCCGTGAAGACCGAATGCACTATTCCATGTGCAAACTCACGCCGAGCTCTAAAGTTCATGATATAATCTCTTAATTCCTCTTGCCGGCGTGTATTCCTGTTCGTGTGTTCTTCCTCACATTAGTTCCATCTGCCCTGCTGCGTCCTGGTGGTAAGTTTCTTCGCTTCTGACTGCTTTCTCTCGCTTGTTAGCCTGCCGAGATTTACAGCCGCGTGACTTTATGAAATATGAACGCGCACTATATCGCAGGAAGGCCACAGAGGCCCACTGTAACCCAACACTGTGAGGGGATGTCGAAAAACGGGAGCCGCTTTGCTTTGAATAAAAAACTGCTTTCATTCGGTAGCCTCCGCTTGCTTCCTGACCGCCAGATTTATAGCTAACATAATGTAATTTTGTCTATTTACATGGGAAATGATTATTCCGTTTAAGAGTGCACACTTGTAGTCCACATCAATACTGTCGTGTGAACGTAGGCGTGTGGTATATATAGCACTCGCTTCCTGTAATGTCCTTATCTAAACTACATCCTAACGCGGACAGATTTATAGTGCTGTTGCCAACTCAGCTTTAGGGACATTCTGACAGAATTTGCTGTGTGATAAAGTAAACTGCATATAATTATCTGGACTTCTGCTAAAATGATTCATAAACTGTGATTATAATCATCTAAGGTTTGATAAAAAAGTAAAGACAAAAAAAAAAAAACCCAACATTGCTGTAAAATGTTTAAATGGGGCATAAAATAAAATGGAGAAAATGGGATATAAAATGTTCCAGTATGTTTAACGTATATGTTTAATTTGACAAATAATGTCATTTTTTATTTGTTTGTTTGACATACTTGTTAGTACCCCACTAATCTTAATTCCTGGCACTGATCTGAAGCTCAGGGGTTTGTTTTTTTTAGTCTAGTAAAGTTTTTGTTCATCAAAATTTGTCATTGCAATCTGTTTATACAAAACCACCACAAGCTCAGTTTCATTAAATTTAATGATAATGTGTGATGCCATGTTTTGCATAGATGGAGACAGACAGCCATATAAATGCAGTGATGTGCTCTGTTTAGATGGACTGCCATTTAGGGCAACTCTCCACAACTGTAGTCCTGCACAAGTTAGCAGCTCACCTCTGATTTCAAATAAAATGAAAAATGCATGTAGGATAATCGAAGGAAACATGAATAATCATTTAATGACAATTTCTTTGTTCTTTACTGTTTATACATAGGCCTATACGTAAATACAAGACTAAAGTGCCAATCAGTGAGGTTGTGCTGTGGGGTTATTTTACTACTTTTCTTCGATTTCCAAATGAAACTGTGATGTGTCTCCACTGGTCTCCCAGGCTCAAGTGTTTCTACTCCAGCTGGTTTTGTCGTTTGTTGGCAAAATCATTTCATGCATCTTTACGACTTCCATCAACATTGAGAAGTGAACATAGTAAACATTCAGATATTTAGGACCACCAACAGTGATCATTGCCATCATAGCATGATCTTCAAGACCTCAATCATCATTCCAAAATATGCAGATCAGTGAACTCTTTTCCTGGTCTGATGAGAATATAGCTAAATATCAGATGCCATTATGGTAAAAGAGAAATCTGTAATTTCTGCCTATAAGCCCGCCACATGTAAGCCCAGTTTTATAGCTCTAGTCCTGACAACAACATCTAGTTATGAAAGTCAACAGCAGTAATTTTGAATGTGATGTTCATTCTATACAGACTGAACACATTAGTATATATACACACTGATAATTTTGGGATGGGCACAGATTTATGGGGAACGGACCAGAGCCGCTACTATAATGGCATTTAATATAATGTTGTTTTTCTTCATTCCATCTGTATCAATGTTCATTGTATGTGTATCAATCATTACTTGTTTTCTGCTTGGGTTTTAAGAGCAAGAGTGATTGATGAAAGAGAGCTATGGGCAACAAGCCATGACGTCCATCTGAAGTTTGTTAAAAATCATTTCTGCTCCACTGTTTGGTGAAAACAAAGGCCTGTATACCATCCGACACCAGAACCCTCCAACTACGAAGCGTGGGGGACATTATGAGACTTTGCCAGTCCTGGATGGCTGGTTCTGACTGAGAGTTGATGAATTTCAAGTGGCGTCGGGACACCCTCCAGCAGAATCTGTCTGTGATCCAGAACTCGATGGGTTGGGTCATATAACAAACAAATGACCCAAAACACAGGAGTAAATGAACAACAAATGGCTCAGACAGGAGAAATAAAATGTTTACAATGGTAGTTGGTGCTGACTTCAATCTCATTAAAATGCATGAAATGATTTGGATCGAAGCAAGTAGAAACAGACCTGAAATGCAACTGAATGACTGAGCGTAATACGTCTGGACCATCAGCTCTGAGCACCGGACCCATCTGCAGCCAAAGTGTTTGGTTGAGAACAACTCCAATACAAAAAGTTATAGTGCTTTAAAATGTTATCCAGCATCAGTTTTATTTATTACTGTGACTGTAAGAACATTCGACCAGATCAGCAGCCGTTCATGCAACGATCCAAATACGTCCAATGGATTCACTGCGAGTACATCCCGACATTTTATACTGCTGGACATTCCCATGCTGGAATGTGTGGGTGTGTGCATGTGTGTGTATGTGTGTGTGTGAGATTAGTGCTTATATTATTTAAGGTAGAGTAGTTCAGTAAAAAGCTTGTGGTTATGAACCTAATTGCTCCATAAATTAGAACATTTCCCTTCTCGTATAGGACAGTCTGGCCTGTCCACATAACAGAGGCTGAGGAGCTACTGGGGCTATACTGTGACACACAGGAGCTAAAACAGAACACGTGTATGACTGAACACACACACACAGGCCTCATACAGACGAAGAACAGCGTCACAAACCAACAAATGTCTTCGCTATTAAGCCAGACGCTGGCCGTGTCCCGCACTACGCTGCCGAACATCTTCACCTCGTCACCATTTAACTTAATATCAATCGTGGCACTAATATTATAGTAATAACTAAATCACAACACATTCACGTCTGGCCCTGTCTTGCAGTGACACTTTGGGTCCCCTGTGAAACGGTTCTGAGAAAGTTCTACCCCCGCACTCTGTTCTCTCGCAGGAGGAACTCCGTCCTCGTTCTGTGTTCTGCGTTCTGTCTCCGCGGGTTTCTTGGCGGGTCTCGGCACCGTGTCCCTCAGCAGGCCGGGGCGGTGTGGAAGCCCTCCCTGTTTTATATGCCTGTGCTCATTACAGCTCTTGGCAATGTGGTGTGGAAACAACTTCAACAAACTGCACTGAACCAAGACGATGTGTTTATAGAGGGCCAAGTCTCAGTCTCACACACACACACACACACACACACACACACACACACACACACACACACGGACACTGCTTCACACTGCTGTGTTAGTCTTCGCATGTATGAGCATGTGTACACACACAATTGCCTGCTGACCTACACTGAAAAGTGCAAATTGTAACTCCATTGTGCTGGCCAATATCCAACAGGTGGGTTTAAAGGTGTGTCCTTCAACAAAAGGGGGACATTGCATACTGATAATTCAAAAATGACTAAGAGCTCTTTGGTCAGATGAACATGTCTTCACGGGCCATCCTAGTAGAGTGGCTGTAGAGAGCGCTAGGCTAGAGATGCCAGGACGGTGAAAGTCTGGATTCCACACCTGGTTCTTCTATGGCTGATTCCACTTCCACCAGGAATTATGGGTTTTTATGCAACCTTAGTGTAGATGAGCCCCACCCTAATGGTTAACGGGAGCCTGGGGGAAGCCTTTATTGGGGACAGTGGTGATTTGTGCCCTCTAATTCCTATAAATCTCGATCCCTTTTCATCCGAACGTGCATAAAATTAGTGGCCTCTGCACGCCTGCAGACCTCCAGCAAATAAATTCCCACGCACCACTGACACGGCCTCGGGACCCACGCCGTCCCAGATGTGGCCTGTGGACCTGTTAGTGCGGCCTGTGGGGCTGTGGTCCTGTGGACCTGTGGGCCTGTTAGTGTGGCCTGTGGGACTGTTATTAGTGCGGAGTGTGGGACTGTTAGTGCGGCCTGTGGGCCTGTGGGCCTATGGTCCTGTGGGCCTGTTAGTGTGGCCTGTGGGACTGTAATTAGTGCGGACTGTGGGACTGTTAGTGCGGCCTGTGGGCCTGTGGTCCTATTAGTGCGGCCTGTGGACGGCACACAGCAGAGGGGGACCCCCCACTCGTTTTGTAGGTAGAAATGAGTTGATGGGGACAAACAAAGTTCTCAATTGGCTTTAAAGGGGGGAGATGAAAGGGGGAGGTGCTTTAGTTCTGTCCAGTGAGGCTCTCCCTCCTGACTCCGCCCCCTGAATTTCACCTTCATGACCTTCGCTTCATTTTTCTTTGCAGCTGACAAGCTGAGCAGCAAATGTGTGGTCTCAAATAAATACAGAACGTTCAGAAAGAACGCCGGTTCCAGAGGTGTTCGGGGTCCTGGGGGCCGGCGGGAGCTCGCGGGCGTGTGGGGAAGGGCTGGCACACATCTGGGGGGTGCCGTATCCAGATGTGTGCTGGTGATGACGGAGCTGGTGTCTGCTGCACTCTTGATCCGGGGCGGCCACAGGGCACCTCCACCAACCCCCACCCACCCCCGCCCACCCCCACCCACAGGAGTAATCAGCTGCAAGGTTCCGCACTGAGGCCGGCTCCATCCTAACAAGCTGTGCCTGCATACTTATGCACTGATTACTGAGTGTTGCTAATGTACTCACACTTCACTCACTCATACATCTCCACTCCTTCCCTCCCTCCCTCCCTCCCTCCCTCCCTCCCTCCATGACTCATCCATCCATCCATCCATCCATTCATTCATTCACTCACCTACACTGCTGCGATATACTGTCCCCTGTTAAAGTGCTCCAGGGCGTCCTGTGTAAGACGTGAGGTCAGGGGAGCGATGGCCCGTAGTAGTGATCTATCAGCTAGGCTAGTATCTGTCAGCAGTAAGTGGAAACGCAGGCACTACATGAAGTGTACATGGAAAAGGGCAGCTGTGGGTGAGACGTACACTCATTTTACAGTCGCGTTAAGTTTTCTTTTACTGATCTAACTGTTCCTCTGGGACAAAGACCAGAAAACCCTCAGACATACGTACAAACAAAGCACACTATGGAAAACAGGCTTGAATTTAAGGCTAAAACATCTCTGTCCGGTTATCCCCTAGAGCCTGCTGACTTCTCTTGTCCAAAAAAACTGCTGAAATGACTTTTGCTTGTGCCTGAACCACAGGTGGATCCCACAGCAGCAAGTGTTTATGAAGCCGTAAAGCTGCAGAGCGTTTGATAATGCCTTGAACTTTTAATGGCTGCAATTAAAGACTGGGGAGCCTGGACCCCGCAGGATCACGAGCCGAACACAGAGCTGAGCAAACCTGCCTCGAGTGAGTGGGAGGTGGTGTACGTGTAACGAAAGAACTGGGAGAATATGTGGAGTACACACACACACACACACGCGCGCACGCACGCACGCACGCGCACACGCACGCACACACGCACGCACACACGCACACACGCACACACACACACACACACACACACACACACACACCTGCATCTGCAGCAGTCGTGTGGCCAACAGCACAGGTCCGGCCCAACAGCACAGGTCCGGCCCAACAGCACAGGTCCGGCCCAGCAGGTCATGAGTAACCAGCGAGCAGATGTTGGAACTGCGTCTCTTTCAACTCCCCCACATAAGGCCTCTCTGGTGCTGAAGGCTCTCATTACCTTGAGGGGTAGACCCAGGCTGAGAGGCTAAATGTCTGGGAGGAGGATCCTCACTGACCCCCCCTGGCCCCCCCCCCCCCGGCCCCCGGATGGAGCTTCGCGTTGGACCAAACCGCAAGACATGCCACAACGTCCTGATGAGTTTAACAGATGCTGCACAGGAGACCACGGGACTGTGTGTGTGTGTGTGTGTGTGTGTGTGTGTGTGTGTGTGTGTGTGTGTGTGTGTGTGTGTGTGTGTGTGTGTGTGTGTGTGTGTGTTTGTGTGTGTGTGTGTGTGTGTGTATGTGTTTGTGTGTTTGTGTGTGTGTGTGTGTGTGTGTGTGTGTGTGTGTGTGTGTGTGTGTGTGTGTGTGTGTGTGTGTGTGTGGGTGCACTATAGCTGAAGCTATCCAAAAGTGCAATGCATAAATAAAATAGAAGATCCCTTATTCGCATATCTTTTTAATGTGCCAGTCCCTTTGGGAACATTAAACAGTTAGTGGTAACAGTTAACATCTAAACCATGCTGGCCCAGGAGAACAGGGCTGAATGTGGTCTGAAGGGGTCTCCAACTTTGGTACCTTCACACCTTCACACTGCCAAGACGTTCACCATATCGAATCAAAAGATCATTTCACAGAGTTGTACAGAGCGGGGTTAAAGCATTAGATCGCTTGTTCAGTGTTTCTGAATGTACTGTGAGAAAACACACATTTCTTCTCTGTGTAACAGGTGCATCTCTCCACTTCTTAAACCACTGTGAAAACTCTACACACTTTACAAGGTCTGACTATACTTACAAACTCCCTAAAACGTCTTTGTTAAACAACGTGAAAAATATGTGGAAGTCATGGTTGGCTGGTTGGCATGTTTGGAAGAACTGCACTGGTGTTTTTAAAAGTCTCCCGCTCTCCCAGCATGTGTGAACTTTGGTGATTTGTGCATAATTTCAATAAATGTGTTGAAAGCTGAGACAGAATTTCATGTGTGTAGGCAGCTGAGAAAAGCTGCATAATTTTGCAATACAGTTTAATGACAACGTAGGGCGTCCACAGACACCTTCACGCATGTGTGTGTGTGTGTGTGTGTGTGTGTGTGTGTGTGTGTGTGTGTGTGTGTGTGTGTGTGTGTGTACATGACTATGTCCAGCCAAGCAATATACCTCACTGTTTAACCCCTAAACATGATCTGTTATATTTGATTGGTCTAAAATGGTTCTTCTCTTCTGTTCTCACACTCATTCACTCCTTCATACTGTTCTCACACTCATTCACACTGTTCTCACAGACTCATTCACTCATTCACGCTGTTCTCACACTCATTCACTCCTTCATACTGTTCTCACACTCATTCACGCTGTTCTCAGACTCCTTCACCCCTTTAAGCTGTTCTCACACTCATTCACTCATTCACGCTGTTCTCAGACTCCTTCACCCCTTTAAGCTGTTCTCACATTCTTTTTTTCTTTTTCGTTTCATTTCTTTTGACTATGAACAGTAAGCATTGTTAAGGAAAATTAACATCTGTAATTTAACATAATATAAATTACCACGCTCAATCACTGTGACTATAATCTGTTACATATTAAGAGAGTTTATCCCAAACTAAAACCGCACATTTGTATTGAGTTCAGCAGTTGAGTTAGTGATCTTCCTGTACAAGAGGTAGCCAGACCCAAAATTACAATCATTATCATAAAGAGCATAATATCATTTTTTGGCAGAGTCCACTGTTGAGGTCTTTTCCCCTCCAGAGATCTTTTTGGTGGGCTCCACCTGGTCGTATGTGTCTGACTCACTGTCTTCCAAGTGTGGAAACTATTTGTTAAATTGTTGTGCAAATGTTCTGCAGTTTGCATAGACAGTTATAGCCACAACAAGCACATCAATTCTTCCATTACAGAGTGCTGCATAAACACTTCCTACTGCATTACATACATTATCATTACTTGTGGTTGCAGTGTTTCAGTGCGGTGCCATTTGTTTCGGGACTGTTAAGACAGCACCAGCGGGTTTTCATCGCAGTTTCTTACTTGTGCATAGCTACATATCTAAATGTTTAGCCATGTAGACGACCACAATTCCAAAAGCATGTAGTTCTGCCCCGTATCCTCATGGACCGATAGAACCTGAGTGAAAGTTCTGCGTTTTTGAACAGTGACTGATGTGTCTGGTGTACGCTTGAGGGAGCTGATTCGTTGGGCTCTGGTGCGTGTTGAGAGAGTGCGTTCCTTTAATGAGTCTTCAGTGGTGGCCATTAACCAGAAAGACAGAGCTTCTCACACAGCCCAGATGTTTGGGTCACGTGACTCTAAGAAGCTATGCACCCTGGCAGATGCGGGCTTGTGGAGACTGTTGTATCTGTAGAGAGATTTAAAGGTGAATGCACACTTGTGGCTAGTTTTCGGTAAATCTGTTTGATGCTGACTGATAGAGAGACATATTTATTAAACTTCTCGTAGTTCGAATTCTATGGCCTAAAAAATATGTTTCTATCTGATCTCGGGCTGGCAGTTTTATTTTTAAATGCTTTTCAATATGATCTGAATGTGCAAATCTGCTTTGTACATGAGAACATGTTCTGGAGAAATAAGACTTGAATTTTGGCATGAGCTAAGGCTTTGTGGAACAGCCTACTCTAACGAATCCTGTACAATTGGGCCAGTTCTTATGCTAAACGTTTCTGTTTAGACCTAGAAGCACACAACTAGAGATGTGGACCAGGACTGGGGCCAGTGTAGCAGCTGCAGTGAAGGGAGTTTGTTTATAATCCAGGGAGATGAGGACAAGACCTTAGCAGAAGAGGTAAGGTCATGGAAGTGACCAGAGGTCAAAAGGTCAGGGGTTGTGAGACAGAGTGCCGGAAAGGAGCCTCCTGCATTTACTCAAATGTGTCAGTGCCATGGCAACAGGCCTGCCCTTTGATCCCTCTGGATGCCAGAATGATATTATCCCATATGTGGGATTACGTGTGGGTTGCGTTTGGGATTGCGTGTGGGATTGCGTGTGGGTTGCGTGTGGGTTGCGTGTGGGATTGCGTGGAATATTTCGCTTTCCGATAAGCAGTTAGGGTTACTTCCGATCTCAGACAGAAATGTGTCATACAGTAACCGAGAATATGTAAAGTGGAACAGGATGATTTTTTTACTTTATTTATAACATTTGTTTAGATTGTTTTGTGTCACGTTTTCCTTCCCTTAGGGGAGTCTATCACCAGGTTCCTTCAGAACAGATGTACACAAAACAGTCGCTCACCTGATGTGGTTTAGATTTGTAAGGGAGAGTTACGTGGAGTAAATCGGTTGGGTCTCCGTCTGGCCTTTCTGGAGTTCCACTTGGGCTTGAAATGCAGGTAATATTAGTCATTTATTCTTATCTGCTATTTGCATTGACGGATTGGGTTTAAGATGTTATCTAAGTAAGAATGATAGTAATCAAATGCTGTTAGCACAGTGAAGCCATGTCCATGATTAAAAAAGCATTTGGTTACACTCGATGTAGAAATATATACATGTTGCTCTGGAGAAGAGAATCAGCCAAATGCTAAAACTGTGAACAGGTAAAGATTTCTGATGTTTTTTTTACTCTGTGGGCTGATGGCCACTGTTGGTTTCCCATGTTGTTTAGATAGTACCGCAGATGTCAGGACAATGCCGTGACAGGAATCGTGACAGAGGGGTTTCTGACAGGAAGGCCAGTTTTCAGAGAGAGAAAGGACGAGTTGAGAGATTGGGACAACAAGAAGCACAAGATTCAGAACCAAACCCTCTTGAGGACTCTTGCATGAAGTCATGATTGCATGTAAACAGCGATGAGTCTGCAGGGGGGGGACACGTGCTTAACTAAACGCAAAAATGCTTAACATACTGAAGTTGGGCATTAAATGACTATATTAATTTTCAGTGATGTGTAGAGGAGCGCGCGCACGCGCACACACACACACACACACACACACACACACACACACACACACACACACACACACACACACACACACACACACACACACACACACTGTTATGCACTCTGAGGGGTGATGCCCATACTGTCTGACATGGCTCATCTGTTATCTGGCTTTTCGTGATTGCATGATTCAACTCAGCTGGATGTAATGAAGCCCAAATTGAATGTGAATGGGGTAAAAACAGACTATTATAATGAGAAACTCCTTGAGGCTTTGGAGCTGAGCTGAGTTTGATTTAGTTATTGCTGGTTCCGACAGCAATAAAAATATCCATTTTATTTCAGTGTGTAGTGTGATAATTGTTAAGAAATAGGTAATGACTATTCCAGAGAGATCTGTGAGTATACTCAACTAATTCTTAAGTGACATGTTATTTTGCTATGACTGTGGGTTGAAATGGAAAAACACAAATTCCTTGTCCCAAGGGACCTTGGCTATATTTGATTGAACTTTAACTAGGGCTGATGACCGCACAATATCCGTAACCCAGTGTTAGTAATTAAGAGAGTTTCTCACACCAGCAGTTGTGACATGGGTTAGTGGCAGGACTATAGTGATCATACTGCTTCAATCTATCACTGCAGTTCACGTCCATTCTGTTAAGATTTCAAACATTAAGACTGACAAACGTCAGTCAAGATCAGTCTGCCAAGCCCAGAAACTCGTCTGCATCAAACACTATAAACGTAATAAACGTAAGTCACTTTATTTTCAGCATAGAATTTCTCAGTTGATACTAGGATTGAGGATTTTTCTCATAACTATTTGCATCATCTGAGAAAATGATTGATGGCTTGTTCAGATTGGGGTAATTAAGCTCCACCCCCTTATCTTCTGCTTATGAGGTGAGAGGGACGGGTCAAACTCCAAACTCCAGACACTGTGTCTCGGGTCTGAATCTTCCCCACTGAACACTTTTAATGCCAACAGTGTCTTCACACTTGGACATGCTTGGACATGTGATGTTAATACATTGCAGATGTAGTGTAGCCACCAGAAAGAGTCACGCAGGACATGTTTTGTGCTCTGTGTTCACACTGTTGTTTGAAGATTTCACGAAAACCAGTGGAACCAAGTAGTTCCACCTATTAGGAGCAAAAATATAAAGCGATATACATTTCACAAACATAAAAATGTAAAGCATCCTATGATCACTAATCCGGTGCTGCTCAACGATGTGATAACATTTATATTTAGAGGTTTGTTTGTGATACTGATACCATATAAAAAGACTCCAGATAATAAAAAATCAAATGCAAAGTGTGTAATAACAGAAAATGTATCTTAGGAGATTATTTGAAATGCTGAGAAATGTTGATGGTGATGATGATGGTGATGATGGTGAGGAATTGTGTTGCTGCTGATAATGATGAAATAGATGGTATTGATAATGAATTTGATGATGATGATGATGATGATGATGATGATGATGATGATGATGATGATTGTGTGAATTTAGGTGGATGATTATAATGGTTCACGCCTACCATTCCACTGTGTTCATCCATACCAACTCACCTCTGCAGGTAGGCTACAAGTGTTCGGCTGCACTCATACAGACTTAGTGTTAATGGTACTGTTAATCAAATTTCAGTGAAATCAAACTAAAACAAAAGGATTTTAATTTGATCACCGTCCTCAGCAGAAATAGAGAGATGCCGTCAACTTGGCACTGTACCCCCCCCACCCCCCGAGGGTCATTGCATTTAACTTCCCCTGCTGCTAAGAAAAACACAGGTAGTTCAGGTTCAGTGGAGAGCCTTAAATGGCCACAGACGGGCACTACATCTTCTGGCGGTGGAGAGCAGTGTGTGTTGCGTTTGGAGCATCAGTGCGTAGTTTGGCGAGAGAGTGACTGATGGGCTCCTGACTACGGCGCGCGCTTATTACACGTCACTCAGCGCTGAGTGGCCCCCTGCTGGAGCTGCTCTGACCTTTGACCTCCGCGGCTCAAAAACAGGCAGCAGCTGCCCGCTGTGCCTGCATGCGCTACGCTTCCTGGATCTGCGCCAGCCGCCCTGTGACCCGCCCTGCTGTGTGTGTGTGTGTGTGTGTGTGTGTGTGTGTGTGTGTGTGTGTGTGTGTGCGCATGTGAATGTGTGTCATTATGTCAGTTGGTGTGTCTTCCAGCCTTATAAACTTGCGTAATTTATTATGCTTAATATGTATTCATTTGAATTAAACCTGCACTAATTGTGCAATGCTGACATAACCAGAAACGTTGAGCACAGGACAGTAACTGGTTAATGGTCCCATGTCAAAGTAGCAATAAATGGAAGAGAAAAACAAACGTCAGATCCATGTCTTCTGTGTTGGTCCATTCAAACGTCAGATCCATGTCTTCTGTGTTGGTCCTGCTCTCCAAACTCAAGATGAAATTCTGGGAGTCTCACACATCCACTCGTGCTCAAAAATGTTTCCAGAGTCTTCACAACACTTGAGCCTTAAGAGATGTTAGTTTGATGGCTAAAGAATTAGCCTGCGTGTGTGTGTATGTGTGTGCGTGTGGCTGTATCCATATCTCATGCTCGAGCATTAACTCCTCGTGCGTGACGACACCTCCAGCACGCGGTGGACTGTGACTGATGAAATGGGACATGTGAGATGTGCTGCAGACATCGAGCTGCTGGGTGCAGAAGCCGCACGGCGCTATCACAGACGTGCTCTCATAAACAGAGCTGGAGATCTGCACCTCGGGCCTCTGGATTGATGATCGTTTGCTTTGGGCTGTCTTGTCTGTTTGCATGTTACTGCTTGAGTCCTTCTCCAGCCATAAAGAAGATGAACTGGCTGACAAATGCGACCAAGCAAAAAGCATTACGACATGATCCAGTTCAAGAACTGTGTGTGTGTGTGTGTGTGTGTGTGTGTGTGTGTGTGTGTGTGTGTGTGTGTGTGTGTGAACTAAATTCTTTTTGCACTTGGATATAAATCTTGTAAATCTGTTTTTTACAAAACAGTTGTATTAATTTCTTCTTTATCGTGTAAGTAGTGTGAAAGGTCTGCACATCTGTTCATTTTTATAATCTTGCTGTGTGAAATTACACTTGAGTGTAAAACTTTATATTCAGTTTATTTGTAAAGCTAAACAGTTTTTAATTGTATGTATTTTAATTGTGTCTCTGAGTCATCTGAAAGGAACATATCAAATAAAAAAATCTTATTAATTATAATAATTAATTATTAACAACAACAACAATAATAATAATAATATAATATTCATCATCATGTATGGCAAGGAGATTTCATAATATTTCCACTAGTTTCTGTTAAGGCTCCATTTTTACTTTTTAAATTAAAAAAATTAAGCACTGATCTTAAAACCCTTTGGTGATTATCTCCTAATTTTGATTTTGCACATCCTTTGTAATTTAATTTCATCCTTTCGTTTTTATTTTTTAAAGAAATAAAAATGGATTGGTGTGTTCACCTGATTTAAATGAAGAGGTATTGTCATATGAATCATAATTTATTCATTTCTGAATGTTACATACAGTAGGTACAGAAAATATTCAGACCCATTTAAAGTTTTCACTTTTTGTTTCATTGCAGCCATTTGCTAAAATAAAAAAAGTTCATTTTATTTCTCATTAATGTACACTCAGCACCACATCTTGAGATAAAAACACACAAATGTAGAAATTTTTGCAAATACATTAAAAAAGGAAAACTGAAATATGACATGGTCATCAGTATTCAAACCCTTTGCTCAGTATTGAGTTGACCACCCTTTTGGGCTAGTACAGCCATGAGTCTTCTTGGGAATGATGCAACAAGTATCTCTCCAGAGATCAGGTCTCTCCAGAGATCAGGTCTCTCCAGAGATGCTCAGTTGGGTTTAGAATGGTCAGAGTTTTTCCAAAGCCACTCCTTTGTTATTTTAGCTGCGTGTTTGGGGTCATTGTCTTGTTGGAAGGTGAACCTTCAGCCCAGTCTGAGGT
This sequence comes from Brachyhypopomus gauderio, assembly GCF_052324685.1. Taxonomy (NCBI): domain Eukaryota; kingdom Metazoa; phylum Chordata; class Actinopteri; order Gymnotiformes; family Hypopomidae; genus Brachyhypopomus; species Brachyhypopomus gauderio. The sequence goes on from NW_027506869.1 coordinate 657,999, forward strand.
CCAGAGTCCTCTGGAAGACGTTCTCTTCCAGGATCTCTGTACTTGGCCACATTCATCTTTCCTTCAATTGCAACCAGTCGTCCTGTCCCTGCAGCTGAGAAACACCCCCATAGCATGATACTACCACCACCATGTTTCACTGTTGGGATTGTATTGGGCAGGTAATGAACAGTGTCTGGTTTTCTCCACACATACCGCTTAGAATTAAAACTTAGAACGCCAAAAAGTTCATCAGACCAGAGAATCTAATTCTCATAGGCTGGGAGTCCTTCATGTGTTTGTGGCAAACTCTATGCAGGCTTTCATATGTCTTTTTTATGTCTGCCATAAAGCCCAACTGGTGGCGGTCAGTGATAGTTGACTTTGTAGAACTTCCTCCCATTCCCCCCTCCTTCATATCTGGAGCTCAGCCACGGGGATCTTTGAGCTCTTCTTCATCTGTCTCACCAAGGCTCTTCTCTCACGATTGCTCAGTTTGGCTGGATGGCCACGTCTAGGAGGAGTTGTGTTCGTCCCAAACTTCTTCCATTTAAGGATTATGAATGCCACGATGATCTTAGGAACCTTGAGTGCTGCAGGAGTTATTTTGTAACCTTGGCCAGACCTAGGAGGATCTGACGGAGGATCAGACGAAATGGACAGCATATGAGTTCAATATGAATGTCACAGCAAAGGGTCTGAATACTTATGACCATGTGATATATCAGTTTTTTTTTATAAAGATGGGTTGCTGATTGGACAATAATGAGAATAAAATTACCTTTTTTATTTTAGCAAATGGCTGCAATGAAACAAAGAGTGAAAAATTTTAAGGGGTCTGAATACTATCCATACCCAGGTATATAGAACAGACTGCAGTTCGTGCAACTTGTGAATGAATTGTGCTTCTTAATCATTAATGGTGTAATAATACCCTCATTAACACTTTAACACATTTGTGTTTCTGGTTCATATATTTCATGCTGTTTTATGCATTTATATTTATGGATTTACAGTATATTTATACAACATTAAACGCACTCATGAATCTCTTTCATTGTATCTTTGCACTTAAACATCCTCATGTGTTCTGTATCATAACACATGTTGTGTATTAATGCCTAGGCTTGAAACGCACACAAACTCTGATCTGTACATACACATTCGTATATGCACACTCACATCCATACATGCACACACACACACACACACACACACACACACACACACACACACACACACACACACACACACACACACACACACACACACACACACACACACACACACACACACACACACACACACACACACACACACACTCCTGCTGTCACTCCTGACCCCGCCCCCACCTGTCACTCACATCTTTGTTCTGTTTCTCCATGTGCTCGTGTTTTGGCCACGCCCCTGCCACGCCTCTCTATTTGTAGCCACATTCCTTATCATTGTTGTCACTTGTCTGTAGTTTATTCTGATTGGTAGCTCTTTTATTTAAGCGTGTTTGATGTTTCTTTGCTGATCTTTGTCTTTCTTTTTGACACCCCCGGCATCACACCTACCCACACACGATAACCCACTCATATGCCGCAGAGTGGCGTGGCATCAGGGACAGGGGCCGGGGCAGGGGCAGATGCTGGGGTTGGAGGGCTGTTCGGGGAGCCTCTGTGGGGCTGTAAATCGCTGCCGTGTGTTTCCCTGAGCTGGAGTCTTCACCCCCAGCATGCCAGGAAGGTTCCTCTACCAGGAAGGTTCCTCTACCAGCCCTGAAGGAGTCCAGGAGGAAAATGCTTTTCCAGCCCTTGAAAATTTATGCACGACAGCAAGGACTTTCCAGAAGTGCGCCGTATGCAAAGGGGAGTGCGCAGGACACCGGACATAATTCAAATTCTACCAGTGTAAATCCCAAAGCAGTTTAGAGCAGGGCTACTGAGGAACACGTTAATGCAAAGCCATGAAGCCGGGAGTGTGCGTATTCCCTTAATTAGACAGCAAGTCATCATCGCACCAGTAGAACAAGACGTAAGAGGAAAGAGGAAAGTCCAAGTGAAATCTGAGCGACTGTGGCTGGCACTGGGTTGACCTTCAGCACGGGTGTTTAGAGAGCGTGCCTAATCCCCACCACATTAGCATCAAGCCCATTACCCAAACATTCCCAACAAGCAGCTAACGTCAAATATTCTTCGCCATATTTGCACCTGTTCCTCGTTTTCAGTTAATCACCGTGCATGTCGTGACATGTGGGAGGGGCCAGTGGATTACAGTGGTGTTCTCTTCCTGCTGGCTGGGGGTCCTGGTCCTACTTTCTTTATTTCAGTGGACATTTTTGCACCTTTCTCACCTATTTGACAAGTTCTGAGAATGGCCACAGTCCTGGAGCCTTTGCTTTCAAGCTAAAAGCAAGATGGCGTAATGCCTGGCTTTGATCATTCTGAGGACAGTTCCAGCCACCCAGTGTTCCAAATGTTACTTGTAAAAGGAAGCGTAGCTGATCAGCTGACCCTGATTCTGGGCTGCACTTTTATAGATGTATAACTAAATAAAATGTTGTAAATGTGCACCAGTTTCATGACAATAGATCACGGCGGTCTAGTGAGGGCAGGCGGTGTCGTGGCAAGCAGGAAAAGCCTCTGCTGTCCACACGTACGTCAGCCAAGAAGCATGTTCCTCTGAGTCCGAGCAGCGTGTTAGGGGTGCGGGGGTGTGGGGTTGTGGGGTGTGGGGTGTGGGGGTGTGAGGGCTGGCCACACGGTCACGCATGCTCTTCCTAAATGGCCATGAAATTTCAGCCCTTGTGCTGGACTGAGCCGAACGCCCTCCGGAGCGCCTGACTCCCTTCACCTCCTCTCCTGGCTCCCTCTCCCTCTCCTTCCCTTCTCTGTCAGCTCTTCCTCCAGCTCTGATCTCCTCCAACTCCTCAGCAGGGCCGCATCTACCTGTGGAGGCGTTATTGAACACAATGTTGCGTTGTGTAGCACCTTCACTGGGGGGTTTCGGAAAGAAATCTCCATCGGGGTTGTGTGCTCCATCAGGGCTGTGTGCTCCATCAAGGTTTTGTGCTCCATAAGGGTTTGTGGTCTCCAGAGTCTTCTGCATGTTTTCATCCATGCCAGCAGGTTCACTAGAGTTCACCCACTCAGAGAGCAGTGATCAAGAACATTGAGGTCTCCATGTTGTATGCAGAAACATTACGCATCTAAGAGTTTTTTAATTTCTTTTTTTCTTCTAAGGATCCACATGCATGATCCACTTTATAGCCCCGTGAATGTGCACCTGTGGTTTGCTGGGTGGGTATCCAGAGCCCCTATGATCCATGACGCCTCTGCCTGCCACAGTTGAGCTTCTACAGTAGGAGAACATCATATGTTCTCAGAGACAAAGAGAGAGACACCGAAAGATAGAAAGAGAGATGGGGACTGTGCCCTGGTTGGGATTGTGGGACTTCAGGAGGAGGGGCTTCATACTGCTTGACAGCTCACACCACGGCGGTTCAGTCTGATCTGCGCTGCACACGGTGGCCAGATGTGCAGCCGAGGAACCCTGGCGAGGAGCTGCGGAGAACGTCGGGGGGTCAGATACTGGCCGGATCCAGCTCTCCTGCTGCAGTCAATCACATGGTGGCAGGAAGACCAGCTTGAGGCCAGCAAGTGAAACATTTAACCCAATAAACGTGCATTAGGTCCACGTTAATCACGGGGGAAATCGTGCAAAACACTGTTCTAAAGATCTGGTGAAGGAAACGTGCCGAGGGCTGGTTCTTGCTCCGCAGTGCATGTGCTTAGCACATTGGAACAAGAGCGGGTCTGCCATGCAGCAGGGTCAGCGAGGCCACTCCATAAAGGAAACACCTCTGTGTAGTTCCCTATCTTTAGGAACAATCTGGGATATGGAATTGGATGAGGACACATATTGCACCTGTGTGTGTGTGTGTGTGTGTGTGTGTGTGTGTGTGTGTGTGTGTGTGTGTGTGTGTGTGTGTGTGTGTGTGTGTGTGTGTGTGTGTGGTGATTCTGAGGTGGCTGGCCTCACACAGACAGAATGAACGTCTTTATATTCACCCTGAATACAGACAGGGCCCCAGTAGTCATTCTCTGCCTTCATGTATATGCAGACCCCTAGAGTAATGAGGCCCCTGCCTGTCTGTCTGTCCATCTGTCTGTCTGCCTGTCTGTCTGTCTGTCCTTCCTTCTTTTTAACCTGCACGACAGCCTCCAGGTGTGCACCCTGTCTCCCTCTTGCTCTTTCCCCGTACTCCTGGACACCTGCGCCATGACAACAATGTCCCCCTTTTCTCCAGCCTGTCTTCTCTCTTTGTCTCTTTCACTCCCTGCCCCCCCTCCCACCCTTCCACACCCCCTCACTCCTGTGTGTATATTCTGAGGGGCTCCATTGTAAGACCCTACTCTCTCCACATCCACGGTGACACTGCAGACCCAAAGGATCAGGTTCCCTGCCCCGCTGCTCCCCGCTCTCTGGTTGCCTATTCGCGAGTCTCCTGGGCACTGTGGCATAGCCGACACAGGCCAGTGATCCAGCCGTCCCGCAACAGAAAGCACCCACCCGGAGGTCCGTCGCTGCCCCGGCCAGATGGCTGCGTGCGGTTTCGATGTCCCCACCATGCTGTGAGCCGTCGGGAATTACACTTTACAACGAGAGCAGATGGTTGAAACTTTGTGCATTTAGGTTCATGAATTTCAAGGAGAGATCATCATATGGAGAAATATACAGGAACATGTGCTTTTACAGGAAAACGGTGCTGAACGTAAACATACATGCTGATGAACTCTTCATCATTTTGATTATTTTACTGCTGTTAAAGCTAAAGTCAAATAAATAAATAAATTGGGAAAATGTGAAAATATACCAACGTTTAAACATAAAAAAATCTATTAAAAAAAACAAAATTAAAAAAAGGAGTTTTTACAATGTTTGGGGTCATTTCAAATTATTATAAATGATAATTTCTTAAATGTCTGTGTTTACAGATATCCACGGCATAAAATTAAAATAATATTGTAAAATAACTGCTAATTTCTGCTGACATGCAGTCTGTACCTCTCCTCAGGATTTGGTAGGTTTCAATGCATGTTCGACAGCAAAGGAAAGTATGATGAACAGTGGACCATGGTGAACAGTGGATCATGGTGGACAGTGGATCATGGTGAACAGTGGATCATGGTGAACAGTGGATCATGGTGAACAGTGAAACATGGTGAACAGTGGACTATGGTGAACAGTGGATCATGGTGAACAGGGGAATGTGGTGAACAGTAGAGCATGGTGAACAATGGAACATGGTGAACAGTGGAACATGGTGAACAGTGGATCATGGTGAAAAGTGGAACATGGTGAACAGTGAATCATGGTGAACAGTGGAACATGGTGAACAGTAGAGCATGGTGAACAATGGAACATGGTGAAAAGTGGAACATGGTGAACAGTGGATCATGGTGAACAGTGAAACATGGTGAACAGTGGATCATGGTGAACAGTGGAACATGGTGAACAGTGGATCATGGTGAACAGTGGAACATGGTGAACAGTGGAACATGGTGAACAGTGGAACATGGTGAAAAGTGGAACGTGCTCTCAGTTTGACAAGCTCGTGAGAGTTGGAGAATGTGTGTTATCACTAGGCCTTTTTTGAGAAACACTAGATTGACAGGAAGTGAAGTTTATATTTGGCATTTTTTAAAGAATAAGTAAACATGGACAGTTTATGGCTGGACAAAATCAAGAGGTTTCTTTGGGTTTGGGACCGGGACAAATGGCTGTGGATGGCCCAGCCCACAGTGCTGGTACACAGAGGTGGGGACTCGAGTCACATGACTTGGACTCGAGTCAGACTCGAGTCATTAATATTAAGACTTTTGACTTGACTTGAAAAAATATTCAGAGACTTAGACTTGACTTGGACTTTTACACCAATAACTTGGGACTTGAATTGGACTTGAACCTGTTTACTTGCAAAGACTTGATTTTTTTTTTACCCCAAATCTAAATTTTAAAACGCATATTAATATTTATAAAGTGCGCCCCATTAATTTCATTTCCGTCCTTCTGACGCAGACCAGTCCTCTGCTTTTCCACACTCTGTACGTGTGTGTGTGCATGAGCTGCGAACGTAAATTTTTACCGGGCGGAGTGTAAAATGGACACAAATTAAGTATTATATCGCGATCGATCGATCGCCAGTGGTTGGTGCCAGAGCGAACTAGTAACTCATTGAATCATTGATGTGGATCAGAGGTAAATAAACTAGATTTTTTTCCGGCGTGAGAAATCGGATGTGTGGCGTGAGAGCGTGTGAAGACGGTCAAATGCGTGTGTCTCAAGCTCAATGCGTGAGAGTTGGCAACCCTGGGTTCTCTGAACTCAGGGAAGAGAGCCTCTCTCTGTCACCATCATAATATCCAGTTCTATCTCAGCATGGATTGTGTATTTGAAGACATCTACGTCGAGAAAAAAATATATTGACAAAAGTGGAGCGAGTTTTCAGCTATGGGGACATCATTCATCGTGCACAAATGACATACAGACTTTTGGCCAGCAAATGCAATGCAGAATAGTTTACTGAAATGTCTAAAGTTGCAGATTCCTGTTAATTGTTCAGTTCTTATATTTGTTTGTCTTGTGTCACTCACACATGGACACACATGTTCTCCAAGAAACCAGATAAGAGAAGAGAGGGAAAATGCTGTTATGGTTCTTTGTATTGTACTGTGAAAATATCAGCACTTTTTTATTTGAACATGGAGTTCTACTTATGACTTTTTCACAGAATATTTATTTCTGGAAAATTGTAGTTTAAAGTATGAATATTCTTGCAGCTAAGTTTAACAAATTGAACTGTGCAATAAAGAGGTGTAATTTTAATTTTTTTTTATACTTCGTGTTTTCAGTTGCACATGTTTTATCAAGATTTGAGGAGAATACAGATTAAAAAAAGAACGCATGTCTATTATTTACATTTAAAATATACCTGCAACATTGGTAAAAAAAAAAAAAGACTCGAAAGGACTTGAAATTCCAAGTTTCAGACTTGGGACTTGACTTGACTATTGCCTGTCTTGACTCGAGACTTGACTTGACTTGAGTGTCTTTGCTTGAGACTTGACTCGGGACTTGAGGTATAAAGACTTGGACTTACTTGAGACTTGCAAAACACTGACTTGGTCCCACCTCTGCTGGTACATAGATTAAACACCTAACTGGTGTAGTGGCTGTATGACTGGTTGAAATAATAATGATAGAGGGACTGCTGATGCTACCTGGGTGGTGCATAACATGAATGAGAAAATAAAGGCAAAAGTACATGGAAAATAAAGAATAGGAATTACTTCAAGAGACAGAAAACACAACTTTACAGTTTCAAAGGGCAACATGAATGAGTCACAAGGACAAAGGAAGCTTTTAGGGAAGGATATGAACACATTTATCCAAATATCTGGTGTTCTAAATGAGGAGGACCACCACCACGTCCGTGATCAGGAGCATCAGGTCTTCTTCTCTGCACTCTGTCAGAACACATCCAGCAGTAAGTGAGACTGAGAGGAGACAGAACAGAAAGGACACCTCTATCCAATTTTCTGGCCCACTAGCAGGGTGGAGTGATACCGTGCGGAGATAAAATGACCTGACCAGACCTCTTTAATAGACACTCCTGATTGGAAACATCTGAATCAATTCCCCCCATGCAGACATGCTGAGAACGGAATTTCTTTTTTCACCTCCCCCTGCTTGCGTGGGTGTCTCTGATGTTCAGGACAATTTCAGCAGCACACAAAACAACTGGTTTGTCAGAAGTCACAGTTGGAGATGCCACAAGCTAAACAGGCTTGACACCAAACATGGACGTGACCTCAGGAGAGATGCAACAAACCGTCTGTGCACCTGCGTCACGTGATTTTCGAGCCCAGTGAAGCGAAGCGGTAATCATGGCCATAACATTTTATGGTCTGAGAGCATGAAGCCGTATTGCTGAACATCACCTCTCATAAAGTTCCTGATAAAACATTTGCAATTCACCTGTAGTTCACCTCTTCAGCGAAGGTTTATCAGAGCTACATCCTCTAAGTGTGATGCAGGGAGTCATCTTAACTGCATGGGTCATTAAACCAATTATTTTTGTTGTGATCTATTTGTTGGAGACCATAAGAAGACTATATAGAGATATGAGAGATCTCTAAACTAATAGTGTTTCTTCTTTTAAAAGAAAACACAATATCTGCAAGAATTCTGAATTCACATTAAACACATGTTGGTGATTCAGAAATAAATACTATCCATTAGCACCTCATGAGTAACACCAAACTGATAACCCCACCCTTTAGTGATTGAGGGAGGAACTCATGCACACAAGATTCACCTCATGGTTACATTTAACACCTTTGTTATAAAAAGGTTGTTAAAAAGTTGTATTAAAAAGAGATTTTTCAGGGGACAGGGGGTTAATAGGAAAACAGAATGAAGTCTAGGATGGGGCTAACATTAGTCAAGGGACAACCAGACCTAGATAAACTGAAATATCAAAAAAGATCTTTGATATTTTGTAATAATTTCCTTATAATCGATAGAAATCCAAAAATGTGATGAGTGGAAAGTCTTGTGGGTAATCGTTTATTCAGGAGCAGAGGAAATTAGTCATGTCATTTTTAACCTTTTTATGTAAAACCTCCTTCAGTCCAGCCCCCAGAGGAGAAAACTCAGGAAAATCACAGCTGTGGGTGAAGATGTGCAACAAAGACAGATTCGCTGTCTTTACAGTGACAAAATACTGCTTTAAAATGTTTGAAATACAGTGCACTGTCAAACCAGACGCCAACTGTGTTTTCTTTAGCAATCAGCAGTCACACAGTACCTAGTAACTTTGGTTGATCTCTTTTCCCTGGGCAAGACAGGGCTAGATCTGTGCTGCATGGACATTGTTTGTTGAAACATTTCACCATGAAGCTATGCTGGAAACTCAAACAGCAATAACAGTTAAATGTAATGATTAATTCCAGTATTCCAGGTTTTGGCACTGGAATGTGGTGCACTCCATGTACAAATAAATAAAACTACAACAGTGACATGGATATGGAATCTTGATGCTTTAAGGTCTGAAATATAATAGGCTATAATAATGAATAAGAGGAGTTTTATGGAGAAAGTATTAGATCACATAGGAATAATACACACTGAAAGTAAATACTGCTTAAAACTAAATAACTTGACATGCGCGGTTAAGTCTGTAAAGTGTGCTTCAGTGTCTTAATAAAATAGCAAAACATCCGTGTACTATGTTTGAACCTTGGGTGACTGATTGGCAGGTCTTTCATTACTGCCTCTGGGTAATGTCTTACAGTAATGAGCAAGCCCTCGCGAATTTAATGAATACGTATCGAGCGGTTACCTATAGCGTATAATTAGCGTGCCAGGGGATTAAGCCCTTATTAAGGTCGCGCGATATGCAGGGTGAGCGCAGCTGCATAATCCCTCGGTCTCGGCCCGGTGACCCCCTCCGAGGGGAATTCGCATGTAAACGTAGCACTACATTTAAATGGGAAGCCCAAGGCTCTATACACATCTTTGAAAACGCTGACGTTTATTTCATTGTTTAGTGGAAGCCCCCCTAAGAAAATGAACTTCTTTAAATGGGATTAACGCTGTTTTGGTCCCCCGGGGCGACGGCGGTCTCCACCCCACGGAGCTGCCCCCCCCCCTTCCCCTCAGCGGAGCATTGCAAATGACTCCCGCCTACCCGCTCGGAATCGGATATATTAAAGTAACAAATTCACCATTTCAAGTAACTGATTAGGAAAACCATTTCCGAGCGCATCAGTCTGTCGTTTTTTGCTGTCAAGAAACCGATACGTGTTTGAGGAACTAGCGTTTAAGGCGAAGCTAGGACTTTACGAAATTCATGGATAGCTTTAACATCAACAACATATTGAGCACATAAACCCATAATACCCAGTTTTGTATCGTGACGACATGCATCAACACCTAAAAACGATTCTTAGACTATTGGGTTACTGTGCACTGTAAAATAACTTTGTTTTTAATCTTGTTTCCAATATAGGCTACTTAACTATCTGCTCGAAAAGCTCTGTGATCGCGACTTGTGATAGTAACTTCGAGCTCTAGTGAGATGTTAAGCTTGTTAACCAGGTTGCATCGTATTGTCATGCACGCCATGCAATTAACAAAACTAATATTTTCTCATGCTGGGTGATGAACAAGTTGATTAACATTGATCTTTGTGAATTTCAGCAACTGTTTGCTATTATGATGATGATGATTATTATTATTATTATTATTATTATTATTATTATTATTATTGTTATTATTGTATCCAGTGTCCAGAAGATGGAGCTAAAGCGGTAAATAATCTTTAATTAATTACAGCATGTTAACGAAATATTATGTTTTTATATTGTTTGTTGATTATACGATATAGGTTATAGGATGTTAATTAAAATGAATTTTGTCGTGTGTAAGATGTAGGCTATATTCCTGTATTACCTCAGAACATTATACCATTAAGAAAGAGTCAAACAAAAAGTTAATAGACCAGCCTGAAATTTAAAGCTATTGCACTTTTTCGAATTCATTTAAATGCCAAAAAGGTTTGACACTTACTTGACATTTAAACTAACATTACCCAACTTTAACTGGTGCTACAAATAAGAAAACGTGCATGTGCCCGTATTAAAGCACACGGCTACTGTCTCAGGGCTCCCCTGCTGACCCGTGGGTGTTTGCCCATCCAGGATGATTGTATTTGTTCATGAGTTGCTAACAGCATGGTAATGCGACCTTGATGGATACACGTGTTTCTAAAACGGTCTTCTGTCCGGTCTTTTGCCTACTTTATAAACCAGAACAGCGAGTTGGTCGCTACTAAAAGACAACAGGAACAATATGTAGGCAAACTTTAGTAAAAAAGAACAGCCGGTTTGCCATGAATGTAGACAACTTTAGCTTCAGCGACTATATTTTTATTTCAGCTATTTCTCAGTGAGTCTGCAGTAGATGTAGACTGGATATAGACTTATTTTACACTCCTTCGCCAGTGAATGTCTTATTCCGTTAAACAAAGCGTAAGCCTAAAAATGCCATTATTTAATTATTTCTCCCCTTTCCTCGTGCCTGTTTTTAATTTAAACCTTTACTTCTCCGACCCCAGAGACATAATTATACACATTTTTCTTTCCAAAAAAGTAAAAAGGCTTGCAAAACGTCGGTCCAAAGCGGAATAGACTGAGTTATCAATTTGGAATAACGGCCGGAGGTCTAATACAGTTCAAAAGACCAGACGAAATACTTTCTTGAAAACATTTCAGTATTGGGTTATCGTTTGAACAATTGATTATATCACGGTCTATTATCGTGTACATTTACAGTATTTAAACGGCATACTTAATTACATTATTTTCATAGCCTAAACAAATTCAGATCTACACTTGCTATGTTAAAATATAATGCGTCACAGTGAAAATCCATAATGATGGACCCAATGTGAAATAATCAATTTTTCATTTCTCATTTTACGCATGTATAGCAAATATATTACCATACATAACTCAGATCATGCGGCAACTTTTTTAACACACCCCATTTTCAAGGAATCACGAGAGCCGCCCTGTTCTTGGTTTACTGGAATTCGTAGCCGAGTCCTCTCGCAATGCATGCAGGGTAGTGTAGTTCGAGACGCGGCTTCTCCCAAAGCGTTCTAGTCATGCGTGCGCTGAAGGCAGAACTACAGTGTTCACAGCTGCAGGGCCGAGTCAACTGTCAGTCATCCTGACGTCAGTTTTGTGTCAGTCGCTCAGAGGCACACGGGGCTGTAGTCTAGCGGAGACCCCCACTAGCTGGGCGGAACCAGTTCGTGGGTCTTGGGTGCGCGCGGAGGCAAGTGTCACCGTGGTCATTCTTAAATGGGGTGGATCTTAAATCTAGGCAGCGGCATGAATCATAACAGCGAGATGAAGACGTGAGCGCCTTCCTCATCCTCGGCGAGCCTAAGACGTTTTTACATTACACAATACAGCACGGAGCGACTCGGTTGCCCACAGCTGCGAGGCTGTTGGGCGGAGGCTGGAGAGGCAAACAAAGATATTTCTTGTTAATAATAATAATAATTATTATTATTATTATTTTTTTATGATAACAAACAAGATGAAGCGGCGAAAGATCGTTGTTGCGGCAGGCTTTTGTCTCTCGTTTTTTATAGGAACTCTGATGAATTTGCTGTTCATACCTGGTTTCGAGCACCAGGGCGACAGGGCGCATCGCTACGGGAAACCGGACTCCCAGTTTAACCTCCACGCCTTCGCCGAGGAGAACCACGGGCCCACCGTCCCCGGCAGGCTGAAGGATCTCCAGGTGCAGATAGGAGAGAGATTAGACGAAATGCTCCGGTATGGTCAGCGACAGGCGCACTGGGCCGGCCCCGCCGGTGCCGCTCGCCCGCTGGAGCGAAGGAGGCTGATGGATCTGGACCGAGCGAGCAGCCGGGAGCCGCACAGGGCAGACGAGAGAAACGAGAACAAACACGAGATCGGTCCAGATCCGCTCTCAGCTGCAGAAGATGCGCCACCCAGATCAGCTAAGGATGTTGCAAACGAAGCGATGCTGGACTGCAGTAGCATTGACAACGTGACCAACGTCCAGTACCTCGGGTCCGGCTACACCAAGGCGGTGTACAAAGCGGCTTTGAACGACAGCTTTTCGGTAGCACTCAAATCAGTGGATTTTGGAGGTCATGATATGGAGAATTGTGTAAAAAAATACGGGTCGGCGGGAGATTGTTACAGACTAGCATCCTTTAAAATAGTCAAAGAAATGACACTGATGGAGAGATTGCAACATCCAAACATTCTCAAGGTAATTTTATTATTGCTGTTATTCTTGATCTATTAGCTCAGAAATAGACTACAATGTTTTTTGTCTATTAGCCTGTGTATTTTCCCCAGTTGAAAAAAATTATTTCAGTTATAAAGAGCAAAAAAAAATTGAACATTTAAAGAAATTAAGATTTGTGATTATGTGAAAAGCAACCGTGGTCCCAGATTCTTCGAATAAAAGAAACTAAAGTTCTCAGATTGCGCTCAGGCTGATAACCGCATTAAAATCGTATTTTTAACCACGTGCCGAATAAACATTTGTAGTGTGAATGTTTGCGCACTTAATCAATTTAAATTCTGTCAGAATTGACAGAAAAGGTTCATTCTCTCACTTCAGGTTAATGTATGTGTAGAGCTACCGCGCATTATCAACGGTCATCTCGAATGACAGAGCAGAGGTTTATTTGTGCCAAATGACTTCTTAGTAAAACATATTTTAAAGTTTGTGGTCTCGGGCCCATTTTGTGAGCCCGATAACGAGGAGAGACTTATTGTTCTACTTTAGTTGGATTTTAAGGCCGTCGCCGGCGTGTTGAGAACGAGACCTTCACGGCATCAGTTCGGGCTGGGAGAGTGTGTCTTTATTATTGTGAGTGTTAAACCTTAAACTGTAATACGTCCGTGCAAATAACAATGATTTCTAAAGTCGTTTTCCCATTTATCTCGTGTTCGTTCATATATATTTACTAGTGCATGACCCATTATATTTGAATGTGGATATAAACACATGGACGTTATGGATTAATCCCTTGTAAGAGTCTAATAATATAAATAACTGGACACACACCTTTGGCCCGAGTCTGTTGAAAGAGGGCCAGGGTGAGTGTTTCCTTACACCATCTATAGTCTGAAACACGAAGACTTTTTTGGCATGGAATTTTAGATACAATTAGTCCACCCCACCACTCACACACACAATCAAATGTCCTGGTCCCCGTATAAGACACTATCACGCACGACTAACGGTTAACCAGTAACAACGACTTAAAGCGGACCAAGACAGAGGCGGCTGTGGGCCTAAATGACTGAGATATCTTCTCAGCATGGCACCAACGGAACAGGGGACCCAATTATAATACCTACACAAAAGAACCTCTAACCACAGCATTGAAGACCGTAGAAAAGCAATTATCTCACGCATAACCAGACCTTAATAACAAGCTGCGTAAATGATGATACTCGATCAAAAATAAAATACGATCAAATAACATTTTTTATATTCACTGCTGTTAGTCTACTCTATAGTCTTAAAAAGATCAGTATACTGTATCTGCAACCCCACGTGAACGGTACTCGGCCAGTGCCTCTGTGTTGTTGGAAATTCGCCGTAAGTTGTTGGATTTTATGTGCTGCACAGTGGCACGGTCTAAAGTCAGAATAATATTTGAGATGCACTTTTCACTTCTGAAAACAGTATATCTATCCAGCATCCGTACAGGACCAAGTATCGAGTGCCGTTGCGATCTGCCTCGTGATATAGGCCGCAGTTACCTAAGCGCGCGCAGGCTTCGACTTTATCCAGTATTTTAATTTAACGTGTTTTTGTGATTTGCCGCGTCTTTAATTTTTTTTATTAGTCAAAACCTAATTTCTTATTTAGTGTATCATTCAAGACGGCGTATAAACCCCGCAGTTATTTAGGGACTGTTAATAGACTTTTGGACTATTGGAATAGCATACTTTAAAGACGTATAACGTAGAGTTAGCTATACTATGTCATAGCATAACACTATTTTATAGTATGTTGATTTATTGATCTTTGTAGCTCATTCTTGACTATACGAGCATATTTTGAAGAATCGCTGCTGTTTGGTCTGTTGCCGCTGTTTTCGGCTATGGGGCACCACAGTGTAGACGTGTCTCTTAACATAAAGATGTATTTTAATTTTACGTGATTGCACGTATAACTGTTCAACTAGACCAGTGAAAAACTGATCCATCAGACACACGTCTTGGCGGTTTAATATGTTTATTTTCTGCATGTTCAAATTGAATATAGTGCAGTTAAAGCAGCTTTAGTTTTGAACTGACAATCAAACACATGGTAGTATGTAGCAATATGCAATTACATATATTTCCTTTAATTAATGAAATTGCAGCATCTGACACACACCCTCATACATACAAACAGCCAGAAATATTAATCATTACTGAGCAACAAGTGGATCTGTATATAAAGAGTCTAATTCTTTGTTTATTAGATTGAACTTCTGTAAGCACAGGGGTTTCCTCCAGTTCCACGTCTCCTCCCACATGGGCCAGATTCTCTCAACATCTTAACGAGACAGCAACATTTTTCAAATAATACTTTGTCCATGAAGCAGCTGTAGAGATCGTATAATTAAACGTAGACAATGATATTCCCCATATGTGAGCATTAACGGAGACCGTTATTGCTGACCGACTGGATCACAAATACTTCCCGCTCTGAGCGTTGGCTTTCGTTTGCTTTGGCAGTCACTACGTGAGACAAAAATGTGCAGGGTGTATTTTGTAAGAGGGGGGGTGGAGGTGGTGATGGTGGTGGTGGTGGTGGGGTCAGAGGTGAGACGATCTGATATGTTGGCTTGATTTAATCCAGGCGAGGGGTTCAATAGCAGGGCACGTAGCTGCAATCCCAAAGCACCTCTCGGCCCGGTGCAGGCAGGACTGGCCGCCTGGTCCCTCTGGGTAGGCTCGCGTTCAGACTGAACGTGTGTGGCAGGGTGGTGGTGGGGATGATGATGATGGTGAGGGGTCAGAACGAGGGAAGCCAGCCGTGGCCGTGTGGCCGTTTTGGTGAACTGGATGTGGTGGACCCAGATGGGAGAGGAGCTGATTGACTCATCTGGCTTCTGCCATGTTAGCGCTACTATGAACAAGATGGATCGGTGCAGATCAGAGAGAGAGATATCGGTGAAGGTGGCCAGGGTGTGTGTGTCGTTGGGAAGAAACCTGGTGTGTGTCGTTGGGAGCTCGTCTGCTTGAGGACCAGATAAATAAACTTTGGTCATGGTGTGTGTAAGAATGGGTCTTTGAGGCGTATTGGGCAGTATATGAATGTGTATGTGAAGTATGTGAAGATTTTGGGTGTGTCACTCTCAGGCCCTGATTAAGGCTCTTCTAGATTTTATTTATGTCATGTTGTTAGCCTCTCAGGTCCTCAGACATGCACACTCAAACACACCCACATACACAAGCTGACAGACGAGTAATCAGTAACCTGCTAGTGTTAATGTGAAAGCTAGATGTCGTGAACACAGAGGCCCCCAGGGTCATTTTTAGGAAAGGGGGGGGGGGGGGGAGACTTCTTTAGCTGAAGCCCTCACTGTAATTAAACACGGGTTAACATTTTAACCTCCTGCTTCCACAGGAAGGAAGCGTACACAAAGAGAAAAGCTGCAGAAACTCTGTGTTTGTCTCATTTATCCTGGAATTCTGTGTCCCAAAAAAATATTGTGGATTCAGTTCATTTATTCCGCTGTGACTTTCTTCTTATTTTTGGCAAAACAGTTGTGACGTTTGCCAAGTCTGATCGGGACAAACATGGTGCAATTTTATGTGAAACTAAAAATAGCTTTTCTCCCCCATAACACCTTGTAGACCTAATCTCCCAACTTATCGCTCGTCTGCGTCTCAAACAATTTCCTTTCGCCGTAACTGAATGGTGTGTTTGGCAGTGGCGTGTCCTCGTGATTAAAGCTAATGGAGCTAGTCATCAGGGTGCGCTGCAGGACGATGTCCCGCAATGGCAGGTCCAGGACTACAGGAAGGAAATGAGAGGAGCTGTGCTGAGGTCCACACACACACACACACACACACACACACACACACACACACACACACACACACACACACACACACACACACACACACACACACACACACAAACCCTGACTACAGGTCTGGCATGTGTTGGCTCTATATGGTCCCAGCGCCGCTGACTACAGGGAGAGGACAGGGAGAATGTGGACCTCTATCTTGGCATGTGCATTCCCACACACACACACACACACACACACACACACACACACACACACACACACACACACACACACACACTTACACCCTTGAGGATCCCTATCATTTTCAATGGTTCAGTTCACAGCCCCTAATTCAGAAGTAGTTGGACACTACACAAATATTTGAGGGTGAGGAGATTTCATTTAGACGCTGTCATCAAAATGGTGTTTGCTTTACTGGACTTTATTAACTCTCGTTTGTCCTAAAGACGCTCCAGCACTCATTATTAAGTATAACGGCCTAAGAGAAGATAAGTATACTGTGTTTATTTTAATTTTCTGCAAGTTCTGGACGATCTTCAGAAGCGTTTGTCATTTCTCTGTTAAGCCACAGTAAGCTTCACATATATATAGATATCACAGATTTGAAGCACTCTCAAATGGAAGAGATAGAAATTTCTCAGAAGCAGTTCTCCTCCTAACCCAGCACACCTGACCCTAATCACAGCTCTCAACCTCTGCTACGTGAGTCACTGCATCGGGACTGTTCGTCTTTCTGAGGCCCACTTGTTCTAGTGGACAGTTGCTTGCTCAGTGACCCTGACCCACGGACGGCCGTCTGCCATCACCCTGCGCCGTTATGCCCCTGCACAAACATCGCCACCTCCGTGCCCGTTCTGATGCGCTGCCAGATTACCTTCGTTAAGGGCGCCTGCACGCCCGCGTGTGCCCGCGTGTGCCCGCGTGACAGCGGGTGTGTGTTCACAGGCCGCCAAGCCTATTTACAAATTAATAACACCTCGCACAGAAATGCTTTTGTACGGAGCCTGGAGCGTTGGCGCGTGATCCGGACTGGCGCGGGGAAGTTGGGAAAATGTTTGCAGGTACGCACAGTAGAGCCGAGTGACTTTTCTGAAGCGGTGTAATTTGCTGTGGCGGACTCTGCACGAGGGGAGCTTCTGGCTTGCTTGGGTTCATGAAGTTTCGTGTTAGCACCTCTAAGACCTTGAGCTGATTAGACTTTTGACTGAGCTCTGGGGAAAGGCAGATACACAGTACACAAAAAAAACACTGTTCCACACTGGGTTCACACCATCCTGTGGTAGAGTCGTAGAATTACCCCGGTCCTGTTCGGGATGGCAGTCTTTCTTCTTAGTTCTCATTGACGTCATAGCATGGTGCCTTACAGGGCCACAAAGGCCTCTAGCCTCTACCAAAACAAAATCGCCAGATATCATGATATACTGTATGTTCAGTGCCGTCGCTTTTCCAGGAAGAAAACCCTTTGTCCAAGCGATCATTGTTATGGTGTACTCAGAACTGTCCTAGCCCTTTATTGCAAGTGTTGAAAAGTTTTCCTGCGTAGCTAAATGTGCTGTTCACATCGCCATTTCAGAAATGAGTAAACAGGTTCCAAGAGCTTTGCTTTAGATGGGGTAACACTGTTGATAACTCTGTCACACTTTGGTAAGGTTGTTTTTTCTCTTTTCATTCCTTCATGGTCTATATAGATCTTGAATAAAACCAACCTAAATAATCGTAAAAAAATTTTAAAGACGTAAGACTTGTTTCGTTGGTTAAATCCTCTAAAGCTGTTTTGTGTGTTTGTTTCTCTACCAACAATGTGTCATTGATTTACAATTTTGGTTGAGAATGACATGAAAATATCACCATATATCCCCATAGTACATGTATCAGTATGGTGAAGTTTTAGCACTGATGAACTTTTTCCAAAGTGTTGAAAGTTTGAGAAGAAACAAATGATTTTTTTTTCTAATGCAACCAAAACATTTTATAAATGCAAGAACACTAGTGCCAGGGGTTTTACAGTCCTGAAATCTTCTGTTTTAATACACTAATAAACTTTGTGTAAAAGCAGAGACAGAGCAGGGGAGACACAACAGGACTGTTGCGACAGGGCTGAGGAGATGCAGTTGCAGACAGGACAGGCGTGCTGACCTCTGAACCCAGGTCAGACAGCCCGGCTCCAGGCCAACGAGCAGACAGCCACCACTCCACCACTCCTCCACTCCATGTGGAGGACTGTTATCTTTCAGAACACCGTGGAGTCACAGCAGTCAAGGAGTCTTCTACACACACACACACACACACACACACACACACACACACACACACACACAGCAAGTCTCAAGAATGCTTGCATGGTAAGAATGCAAATAAACACACACACTGCTTAGATGAAGTATTCTGATAAGAGTCATAAGAGTCATTAGAGAGTGTCTAAACTCAAATAGAACAAACTCAGATAGATCAAACTCAGATAGAACAAACTCAGATCGAACAAACTCAAATAGAACAAACTCAAATAGAACAAAGTCAGATAGAACAAACTCAGATAGAACAAACTCAGATAGATCAAACTCAGATAGAACAAACTCAAATAGAACAAACTCAAATAGAACAAACTCAGATAGATCAAACTCAAATAGAACAAACTCAGATAGATCAAACTCAGAACAAACTCAGATAGAACAAACTCAAATAGAACAAACTCAGATAGATCAAACTCAGATAGAACAAACTCATATAGAACAAACTCAAATAGAACAAACTCAAATAGAACAAACTCAGATAGAACAAACTCAAATAGAACACACTCAAATAGAACAAACTCAGATAGAACAAACTCAAATAGAACAAACTCAAATAGAACAAACTCAAATAGAACTTGCTTTCTTGCCCTGGAAAGCTCCCTCGATTGGTCTCCATATCCTCTCTGCCTGCTACATCACTGTCAAAACTCTGCTGGTGTTTGTTGACTCTTACACTCACTATGCATTATATCAGGATTGTAATCAGACGTCTGATCTCGAGGGCCACGTTTCTGACACCACATTTCTGGGTTGCACCGTTAGATCCTCTGTTGCTGCTATACTTGTTAAACCGTTCTGTGACTCAATTAAATTCAAGTTCTTTAATGAGTGGTGCTCTTCTCTCTGTGCCAGGCATTGGGTGGCGTAGCAAACCCAGGGATGGCCTCTGGCATCTCAACCTCTACAGCTGGCACACAGAGTGCCACCTATGCTTTTACTGTGTGTGTGTGTGTGTGTGTGTGTGTGTGTGTGTGTGTGTGTGTGTGTGTGTGTATTGACCTTGCTGCATTACACTATGGTGCATGGCACTGGTTGTTTTTAGCATGGCAGCTATTGTATCAGATTGGAGTGATGGCAGACACCAGTGTGACTGACCTATCCACATTTAGAGAAGAATGAATCCTGGAATAGATGTTGGCGTTCTCTTTGCAGAGGTCAGTATGTGTGCTGGAGAAATAGTGTGGACTCATTAGCCATGTGGGAAAACAAAATATACATGTTCTCTCTTAACATAAATCACACATAACACACACGTACATTCACATCTATATTTTGATTCAGTTCCACATTCACAATTGAGTGAGTCCTTGTGCTCAAATAGGATTTTTTTTTTTTTTGGGGGGGGGGGGGGGGGGGGGGGGGTGATTACAGCTCAAGTGAACATAGCCCAGCAGACGTGGAGAGTGTGAGAGTGGAGTGTGGATGTGGGCCTCGACCAGCACACACTGTTCCGCTCCTCTTTGTTCCTGTGGACTCTGGTGGTGGGACTAGCCGGCCGCTTTGCCCCCGAGTGTTTTCCTTCCAGATTAAATTTCATGCCGTTTAATTTGAACTAGCTCCTTTGGCTTAAATTAGCTTAAGAAAATGTTTCTGTAAGCAATGCGCCAAATTCAGTCGAGGACACGGCTGTATGAAGGGTAAATGCCCCTCGGTTAAAGTGGAGCTCAGAGCTCTCCTGCTTGAACCATCACACAAAGTTGAGATTCCTAATTGTGTCTGGCGTTTCACCTTGCTGTAGTAGCTAATAGGGTGTGTGTGTGTGTGTGTGTGTGTGTGTGTGTGTGGTGGGTGTGTGTGTGTGTGTGTTTTCAACTCCACACAGAGCAGTAAACTTGTGACCGCAGCTGACTGTAAAACAAAGTGCTGATTTACTCTTATCTCTAACCTGATACTCCACTCCCCTCGTCTGCCCTCTCTAGTGATACACACACACACGCACACACACGCACACACACACACGCACACACACACACACACACGCACACACACACACTCGCACGCACGCACACACACACACACACACACACACACACACACACACACACACACTCACTCACATACACACACATACAAATTTTCCTGAGTCAAAACAGTGAAATTCTACACAGTGCCGTTATCTAGGGCTGAGTGAGTGGTGGTCTAACAGCCCTCTCTCTCTCTCTCCTTCTCACCCTCTCTATCTCTCTCTCTCTCTGTCTCTGGTCCACAGCTATACGGTTACTGTATCCAAGACAGTAACGACATCAAGGACACGGTGACGGCCATCACGGAGTTGGGCAGTCCTCTGGAGATGATCCAGCTCCTGCAGACCCCCTGGGAGGAGAGGTTCCGGGTGAGTGGGCCAGAGAGCTGCGTCTGCGTAGATGTCTGCGTCTGCCATATCAACCCCTGTGGTCAGATATGAGTGTGACCAGGATGCGCAGCCATGCCAGATTTCATGGGTAGTCTATGCTCTGTAGTGGTTGTAGGGGGGGCACTGGTCACCGTCTGCCACTTCCTGTGTCTACTGACCAGGAAGGGCACAGGGATCGCCCAGCTCACCCTGCTAATCGCTGTCACCATGGCAACCACGGGTAATTATTTCTTATTACTTCCTTTGGCACGGGCGGTGTGTGTGGCTAAGGCGAGGGCGGAGTAGCTACTGGGCCCAAGGGCCATCATTCCACAGCAGAGGGAGTGTGTGAGCTCAGTGTGTCTTACTCTGGACTGGACCGCTAGGACACTGTGGATCTGTGTATGCCGTTATGCACAGATACAGAAGAGCATTCTCACAAGGCCCTGTCCTCTCTCATGTGCTTTACAGCAGCACACGCACACACACACACACACACACACACACACACGCCCCTGCAGACTGCACCACACTCGTCGACGTGTCATCGCAGCGATGTACCAATCAGCACAGCCATTCATCCCGCAGCGCCCAGCAGCTTCTGCCCGTCAGCACTCCAGCGGCCTCACACTGGCACTCTTAATGTGCCCCAAGTGAAACTCTGAAGTGGCACATTACACTACACCACATACTGTGGAATTCTGGGATGTTTTTTTGCCAGGCTAAATTTTTGCCCTGAGTTCTGGCCATCTTAACCAGAGCAAGTGAATTTCCAGCTGGGAGCAAAAGGCCTTTTGGGAGAATAAAAACAGCTTCTCTCTTAGATTAGTTATTTCTTAATTTCTCTCTTAACTTCTCTCTTAGCTCCTTCCTTAACTTCTCTTCTAAGTTCTCTCCTAGCTTCTCCCTTAGCTCCCCTCTTAGCTCCTCTCTTAACTTCTCTTCTCTCTTAACTTCTCTCTTAACTTCTCTCTTAGCTTCTCTTTTAATGTCTCTCTTAACCTCTTTCTTAACCTTCTCTCTTAGCTCTTCTCTTAACTTCTCTCTTAGCTTCTCTCTTAGCTCCTCTCTTAACTTCTCTCTTAGCTTCTCTCTCTCCGCTTCTCTTCTCTCTTAACTTCTCTCTTAGCTTCTCTTTTAATGTCTCTCTTAATGTCTTTCTTAACTTCTCTCTTAGCTCCTCTCTTAGCTTCTCTCTTAACTTCTCCCTTAGTTTCTCTTTCCATGTCTCTCTTAATGTCTTTTTTAACTTCTCTCTTAGCTTCAGTGTCCATGAGTACCAGCTATGACATGGGCCATTTTTCACGGCTCTATGTGGAACGTTTTTGATTTCTCTCTGCTTTTTTTGTGATTTATTTCAACATAGTTTTCATTTTGTATTAAAACTTGATATTTTTAACAAGAAGTAATACATTTTAAAACCCTTTTTTCCCAGAAATGACAAAATTGAGAGTTTTTGAAACATTGTAAACAGAGAGCCTGAAATTCAATATGAACCCTAAATTCTCCAACATTAAATTCCTGCTTTGTTTGTAGCCAAGACTGCAGAAAGTTCAGTGACATGTTTCTCATCACTCAGTGATTCTCGACCTGAATTTATGTATGTATGTACAGTGTTTTTTTCTCTTCATTCTGGAAGGTTCTATCTGGCCAGGTGCACCCTGACTGAAGGAGCTACAGCCACTTCACAAGTGCTTCTGTAGTGCTGCTACAAGGTGCAAAGGCTCTTGGGAAGCCGGGTCACAAGGGTTCATTTATGGGTGGAGCCATTTCCCGCGCCTGTGGTCATAGACTCGCTTGGCCCCGCCCCCTGCGCATGCACACGTGTCTACTGCGTGTGCTCTGCAGCTGTGTTCATGAATGTGTCTCGTGACGGCGGGAGTGTGAACGCCGCAGATGGCACCTTTGTCAGTTTAGGTTTGGTGCAGTTTTCTTCCTCTGAAGTTCTACCTAACCGTTGCTACATCAAAGCGAGGGAACAAAAACACCCCCAGACACCCTCACCGCACTGGTCAGAGACTAAACTTCCCACTGTCTGCTAATCCTGAGGACATTAAAAACAGCTTTTGTCTGCTATGAAAAGCAGGACCTGCACCGGCCCCTCCCCCGCTCCTCGGGCCGTCACTACTCCTGTGGCCGTGGGTTTGTGTACACGCAGGCTCCCCCCCCCCCCCCCCCAGGGCCCGTGACCGTCTACTGGACCCAGCCCAACCTCTAACACCCTCATACACAACAAGAGTGCTAATCCTCAATGTACACACACACACACACACACACACACACATTGAAGTGGTCCTTTAAGCGATTTAGTGTTGACTGTGCTGCTTGTAGCCGACACCCACAAGGCCATGTTAGACGTGCAGTGATGGATGCAATGGAAAGTCTCCAGTCAGGTTAGACAGCGTTAGACGTGCTTCTTCGGTAAGGCCACC
This sequence comes from Brachyhypopomus gauderio, assembly GCF_052324685.1. Classification (NCBI taxonomy): domain Eukaryota; kingdom Metazoa; phylum Chordata; class Actinopteri; order Gymnotiformes; family Hypopomidae; genus Brachyhypopomus; species Brachyhypopomus gauderio. The sequence goes on from NW_027506869.1 coordinate 681,684, forward strand.
GACCAGTAACAAGGCTGCATTTGTTGATGGTGAAGGTGACCAGATCTCCCACTCGCCCCAGACCCAACATCCGCTGCAGCCCGCTGCTAATCCTCGATCGGGCCGTCCGGAACCGTTAAAGCTCACGTTCTGCTCTGACCCTCCTGTAGATCTGTGTGAGTCTGGGCAGGCTGCTGTGCTTCCTGGCCAAGTCCCCGCTGGGCTCCCTCACCCTTCTGGACTTCAGGCCGCGCCAGTTCGTGTTGGTGGGCGGCGAGCTCAAGGTGACGGACCTGGACGACGCCAGCGTGGAGGACACACCCTGCTCGCCCTCCTCGCCGGCCGACTGCCTCCTGGAGTTTCCCGCGCGCAACTTCACCCTCCCGTGCAGCAGGGGGCGCTGTGAGGGCATCAACGAGAAGAGGAACCTTTACAACGCCTACAGGTGAGGGCAAGCGCGGACAGGCCTGAGGCTGCTGTGTGGATATTGCCAGTTTTCTGTTCAGCAAAGCTGTGTTGGACTGGTTAGTCTTCTCCGTTTGGTTTCAGGTTCTTCTTCACGTACCTGCTGCCCCCACAGCGCCCCCAGTGCCTTGAGGCCACTTCTCGACAAGATCGTCAACTCCACAGGTGAGCGTACGCTCTCTCCTGCTCAGGTGGGGGTCAAATCCCGACCCACCGGCAGGATGCTCTCCTCTCGTTCAACTCGCCCTCATCTCTCTCTCTCTCTCTCTCTCTCTCTCTCTCTCTCTCTCTCTCTCTCTCTCTCTCTCTCTTCCTGTGTTCCACCCTCCCCCCTTTCTTACCTGCCCCGTCTGAGAGTCTGTTTGCTTTGTACGGGTTTCCTATCACCATGTTCATCAGGGTGATGGTATGTCACGTAGCGTTTGAGTCCTGCCTCTCTTGGACATAACTGGCCGTGAAGGTACGGGATGCTAGCGTGGGTGGGCTTAGCGCCGATGCTATCGCTCTTCCCCTGTAAAGCTGTGAATCACGAAGCCGCCACCCTCAAGTAATGTAGCGAGGGCAGGGATATGCTGTCAGTCAGCGTTAGCGGTTTAATAGCAGTCTGAGTGTGTGTGTGTGTGTGTGTTTTAGGTGAGCTGCTCTGGAGTACAGATGAGACCCTCACTTACCTTGAGAAGGTGTTAGAGATATACAGGAATGGACGTTACCTCATGAATAACACACAGGCGTACAAAACAGGTAAGCAAATAATCACACACACACACACACACACACACACACACACACACACACACACACACACACACACACACACACATGCACACGCGCGCACACACAGCTGAAGACCATAATCCACTTTACTGTATGAAAGCCACAGTAATACCAAAACAGGCTGTAAGCTAACAGCTTTGTAGATAAGGCTCCCTCCCCAGACTGAGCGACTTCTCATTACAGCAGAGTGCCTCACTTTTCTCTAACGTCTGGACCTTCCTAACTCTGCTGAATCACCCACTCAGGTGAAACATGTCCTCCACACACAGGAGGGAGAGAGTCATCAGCCTTTTATGGGCTCTACCTCCCTGTGAGG